>NW_006159500.1:3425676-3436220 GCF_000334495.1 Tupaia belangeri chinensis | reverse complement strand
GGAGGAGAAGTGATTGCGGCGTGGCCATCCCCCCTGGGGGGTGATTTCCTGCTTTCTATCTCTCTGTCTCTCTCTGTCTGTCTGGCCTAAGGGATGAGATTAGTGGTTAACATCAACCAGTTATGATCACTTGATACTTAGGTCATATTTAGGAACATGGTGTTTGATGTCTAGGACACCTCTTCCTCTTCTTTCAGCAATTATGGCTAGGAGTTCAATTTGAAAGTCTTGTTTTGTGTTTCTGCACCATTGTTTTATGAGGCTGACTATCCATGAACTTTCTGAATATTTCTTATATGTTGTTTGGTCTCGCACCTATATTTAACTGATCATCAGGAGTGGGAGAATAATTAAAATGAAGAGCTCATTGAGGCCAGGAGGTGGTATAGTGGTTAGGGTGTTGGACTCCTGCATGGCTGACTGCAGTTTGATTCCCAGATGCAGTGCCTTGAAAATAACACAAGGTGTGTGTGTGCATGCCCAAAACTACAAGAGGAGAATGGAGGAGAAGGGACTGCAGTGTGGTTATCTCTCTTGGGGCAAGGGGTGATTTTCCTGTTTTCCTGTCTCTGTGTGTGTGTGTCTCTCTCTGGTGAGCACACATGCCCTATTGCAAAATAAAAAAAGAGCTCATGGTAAATGGCATGGCTAAATAACAATGCTCACTTAACGGGAAACTTAAACAAAAGGAAATTGACATGCTCAAAACATACTAGAAAAGTTTGTGCTCCTATTTACAAGGGGTCATCCAGAAGTTAATGGAAAATAAGTGTCATGAATAAAGTATACATGGATTTCAAAATTTATTTGCACCAAAAACCCATAATTTAATTCCATTTTCTCTTGAGCTTTCAAAGTACTCTTGGGTTGCAAAAGACCTGAACATTTTGGAACTAGATTTAAAGTACTAGTGTTACTTTCTCATTAATTTTATTGTATTGGGCCAGTAGATGGCATAGGGGTTACATTGCTGGACTCCCACATGACCTACCGTGGTTCTACTCTTGGACCTGGTGACTTGAAAATCACGTTGGGCACGTGTGTGTGCATGCCCAAGATCCTGGGAGGAGAATGAGTAAGAGATTGTGGCATGGCCATCTGTCCTGGGGGATGATTTCTTACTTTCCCTCTCACTGTCTCTCTTTCTCTCCCGGGGTACACATGCCCTAAGGCAAAAACCTCTGGGGCAGAGGGGAGGAATTGTAACTGTGTGTTTCTACAGTATGAGATTTCTAGCAGGATAAAAATATAAAGTTAGGACTCTGAACATGTGATACTGTAAAAAGAGCTTGAGATATAATAGAAGAGAAATAAAAGCACCAAAGTTATAGAAGAAAACCTCTTCAAAAGGGAAAATAGCAAAGTAAGGATTGGAATCAGGTGATGATTATCATGAAATAATTTAATGAGTTCTCTTCATTTTAGAAAAATGAACATTTTCTAGTTCAGTGATTGTTTACTAACTACTTCCTATTATTTTTCTAGTTGATTTACTTAATAGGCAAAAATAAAAATTATCCTTATTTTTTCACACTTGATATTATTTTTTCTAGTTATAAGGTTCTTGAGATTTTCTTTGTCTTTTTTTGTCTTAAGCAAAATTTAGTAATTCTTTTTAAGAATATAGATTCCTTTTTTTTTTAAACTTTGGTGTTAAAATATGTATTACCTTTTTGGAATCATTTCTATTCAAAACACTTCTGACACCAATATGTACATTTTTTTCCCCCAGCAACCTATTCTCTAATTGTTCAGATTCCAAGTGATTGTCCTAGAATTTGGTTCCAGTTAGTCTACCAGTTAGTGCTCACTCCACAGGCCCAGGTTATGGACTCAGTCCTGTAAGACCACTTCTGTTTCACATGCAAGTCACAAGTCCCAGGTTTCTACATATACTTCTGAACACTGGTTGTGGACCCTCTCCTCAGGTTCAGTAACTTGCTAAAATGGCTGATAGAACTCAGGAAAGTGTTTTACTTATGATACCCATTTTGTTGTAATGGATATGATTAAGGATACAAATGAACAGCCAGATGAAGGTGGACATAGGGCAAGATCTAGAGTGGTCTCAAGCACAGGAGCTTCTGCCCTGTGGGCTTGAGGAAAGCCACCTTCCTTAGTATGTGAATGCATTGACCAACCTGGAAGCTCTCTGAATCCCATCATTTAGGGGGTTTATGGAGGTTTCATTATATAGCCTTGATCAGTGAAATCATTGGCTGTCGAACTCATTCTCTAGCCCTTCTCCGTTCCCAAGAGGTCAGGAGGTCTCCTCTCCTTGAGGTCTTTAATCATTTGTTTTGTTCCTTTGGCTACCAGTGCCTAAACTGAAGCTATCTAAGGGGTATCAAGAGTCACCTCATTTGTATAATCTCAGGTATGTTTGGAGGACTTATTAATAATTAAAGATGTTTCTCTTAACCGTATCACTCAGGAAATTTCAAGGGTTTTAGAAACTCTGAAAGGCAATTGGGATGAAGACCAAATATATATTTCTTACTTTGTCACAAAGATCACACTTCTCTATTCTAATTTTTTCGCAGTTTTAACTATACCTTAATTTTTGTTGAGCCTATGTATTTTTTTGTTTTTAACATTTGTTATAAAATGCTAGGATGTTGTGTTAATCATAAGTTAATTTGTGTCCTGTGAACAGGGAACCTTCAAAAGATTCTGTCTCATGATCATCCTCCAGAATATTCAGCTGATTTCTATGCTGCTTACATTAACATTCTTCTTGGAGTTTTCTACACTGTTTGTCGGGATCTGAAAGAGCTGAGACATCTAGTGAGTGAGCATCTTGCTTTAAATAACGTACTTAAAGTATTTTTCTGTGTGAAAATGATATCAGATAGACTAGAAGCTGAACATTTATTCTGCAAATTTAGATATGGCCTTTGAGGCTAATATATACCATAAGAAGGTAGGTGATTGTGGGTTAGTATAAACTTTGACCTAATCAGAAAACTTCCATTCATCTTTAGTGATGTCTTTTCACTGTACCTTAGGGTTATAGGTTTTTTTTGTTTTGTTTTGTTCTGTTTTTTGCCTTTTTTTTTTCCTCTTAACTGCAGAAAATGTAGAATTCCATTACAATAAAGATGAAGAACAACAGAGTATAAAAACTTAAGCAACTTTATATCTCTATTAATTTTTGTAACAATTTTTTTTTCAGGCTTCATATATATAGTGGTTGTGATCTAGAATCTAGATGGATTTCACCATGGCCAGAACTTTATATTTCAAGGAAAAGAAAATATAAAGGAAGAAAAATACTATATTTAAATATGGTATTTGAAAACCTCCTTTGGGTTTAAACATGATGGAGAAATGGAGGTGAAGGGATTGCTGCATAACCAAGCCATTTTGGGGAGTCCCTTCTCTCTTTCTCTCTGTACAGCACACACACCCTTTGGCAATAAAGAAAAAAAAGGTCCTTTGAGTTTCACTGAACAATAATTTAGTGATAGGGTTACAGAGTTTTTAAAAATTTTAATATTTTATTTATAAATTAAAGTGCAGTTTGAGTCTTTACTGCTACTGGTAACACTAATAAGTCATTAAAATCATTTCTATGGATTGGGGAAAAGTAACATGCTGTTCTTATTTTTTCTTTGTATAGAACATAGGAGAGTAAAGATACTGCTTTTCCCTTTTTCCTTTACATGGATACCATCAGTTTCAAAGTGTATAAGTGGCATATGTCTAAGGTTTAATAACATTACCTGCAAAAGATTATTTTCAGACATTTTTTTCATGTGTGTGCTTTTAGATTTGATTCTAAGTATTTTCGGAGGCTGGCTCTGTAGGTACCAGGAGACAGGAGAAAGTAAAGTACTACTTCGAATATTTACTTAGGTTCATTTGCTTTGACAATCCTTATGATATTTCAAGAAATACTAATTATATATATTTTTAAGTTTCATTTCTTTCTTCCATGAGTGAGGGAAGAGAGAGAGAGAGATAGGCACCCCTAGTGTTCTTCATACTGTGACTCACCTCGACCTCTCTAAGCATCTTAGGTGAGTTTAGAGAGGTCTCAAGATGTGAAACTAGAACCTTCTCATGTGAGCCAACCCTGTAGAATGCTGCATTATTGCTGTACCCCTGTTGTGCTACTTTTTAGTCCCCCTAATTACAGTTTTTAACAAGATCAATTGATAAGTTATTTTTATACTCATAAATATCAAATAAAGAATAGTTTATTTGCTAAATCATAGTTTTGTGGTATTTTTCCTTCCTTTTTTATTTTTGAGAGGGTTTATTTTTTTATTTTTTTTCTTTTTTTGCTATAGAGCATGTTTGCTTGCCAAAAAGACAGAGAGAGGCAGAGAGACAGAAAGCGAGAAAACTCCCCACGGGGGGGTAGCCAGGCCACGATCCCTTCTTGTCCATTCTCCTCTCGGGATCTTGGGCTTGCATGCACACATGCCCAGTGTGAGTTTAAGCTCCTGGGTCCAGGACTCAAACTGTGGTTGACCACATGGGAGTCCAGCGACATAGCCATTACGCCAACTGCTGGCCCCTAATTTTGCGTTTTTTTAAACATCTGTCACACATTAAATTTATTGTTTTTAAATTTTTTCTTCCAAATTTACTTAGAAATTACTTAGAGAAATATGTTTAGCTAAGCTTACTGGTCTTTTTAAATATCACCTCCTTCAGAATTTCAGCTTATTTTTGAATTTCAATCTGTCTTTAGGATATATATTTTAAGAGGACGGGTTTGACCTAATTTCTTGGTTTGTTTGAAAGCAGAATTTTCTCTAACTAGTCACAGTAGATTTGAGGCATAATTTAACTGTCTGTAAAATGAGGATAGCAGTAATGTCTGCTTCAGAAGATCCTTTGGAAGATTAAATGAGTTAATGCACATTGAACACTTCGAATGGTAAGATCTAGCACATAGAAAGGTCTTGTTGCTTAAAAAATTCCTATAAATTAACATTAATGCAAATGTTCTCAGTTTTGATTTTTGATCGTCCATTGTTTAAGAAATGGAAAGTAGAGTGTGTGTTTTTAGTGAGATGAAAGTCTAGGGAGCTGTCTTAGAATTCTGCTTGCTATCCTGTAAATATATCAGATTATAAGATTATATTGTAACAAATAATTTCAGATACATTAATGAAGACTTTCTGGATATCTCACTCAGGAAAAGTTGGAAAACTTCCTAATTTGCCTGTCCTAGCTTTTGCAACTGCTTAGTATTCGTAATAGTTTTGCCTCTTATAGTATTTTTTTTTTTTTTCAAAATAAGAGGAATATTCAGAATGTTTCACTTGACTCAGGTTTTGATGAAATGACATCTTTATTGAGTTAGAAATAAATTCCCAGAACATCTCATAGATTGATGATCATAAATTCAGGCAGTGGAATTTCTTTGTGCCCATAGACAGATTATACTTAGCTTCTATGTCCTCATCTGACAAATGGGCGTAATAAAAGTGCAGTCATCAGTAATGAGTGTCATAATTAGTTCTTGACAGTTATGCTGCCTCTGCTGCTGTTTATGAGCATGAGTCTTCACTGAGCACATAATGATTTCTTTTTTTTTTTAAGAGAGAGAAATTTTTGCTGTAGGGTATGTGTGCTTGTCAGAGAGAGACAGAGACAGAAAATAAGAAGTCACCCCCCAGGGTGGATGGCCATACTGCAATCCCTTCTCTTCTCTTCTCTCGAGATTTTGGGCACTCAAGCACATGTGCTTAGTGTGAATTTCAAACCGCTGGGTCTGGGATTTGAACCATGGTTGGCCTTGCGGGAAGTCCAGTAGCATAACCATCATGTCATCTGCTGGTCCTCACAGTGATTTCTTAATAAAGTTAGGCCTCTGTTCTATTGCTTTTATTTTCATTAATGTAATTAATTTTAAGGGAAGGAGAGTGGGAGAGGGGAAGAGTACAGGGACAGAAATTTGGAGGAAAATGGAGAAGTAAGACATTTGTGGGACACAGGCATGGATTGTTACCTGTTGATGATGTGTATTGTATTCTTAACTCACCTGATGTGTGGCAAATGTTATGTTGGGTAAATTCTTTTTATAATCTAAATGATGTATAGTGATTAAGTGTATAAATAATAACAGGTAAATAATAATAAAATTTTAAAAAGAGTAAACTACATATTGGAAAGCCAAAGAATAATGGGGAGATGAATGGAGCAATGTACAGTGGTAGTGAAAATTCATAATACCAAAAAAGTCATCCAAAAGTTATTTCTCTTGGGACCAGCAGTTAGCGTAATGGCTATGTCGCTGGATTCCCACGTAGTCGACCGCGGTTCGTGTCCCAGACCCGGTGGCTTAAAAAACTCACGCCGGGCGCGTGTGCGTGCGTGCCCAAGATCCCGAGAGGAGAATGGAGGAGAAGGGATTGCGGCGTGGCCATCCCCCCTGGGGGGTGATTTCCTGCTTTCTATCTCTCTGTCTCTCTCTGTCTGTCTGGCGAGCGCACGCGCCCTATAGCAAAAACCTCTCAAAAAAAAAAAAAAAAGTTATTTCTCTTAAGTTTTAGAATAATTCTTCTGATAGGGACCAGCAGTTAGCGTAATGGCTATGTCGCTGGGCTCCCACATAGTCAACCGCGGTTCACGTCCCGGACCTGATGGCTTAAAACTCATGCCGGGTGTGTGTGCGTGCATGCCCAAGATCCTGAGAGGAGAATGGAGGAGAAGGGATTGCGGCGTGGCCATCCCCCCTGGGGGGTGATTTCCTGCTTTCTATCTCTCTGTCTCTCTCTGTCTGTCTGGCGAGCGCACGCGCCCTATAGCAAAAACCTCTAAAAAAAAAAAAAAAGAATAATTCTTATGATTTTATTAGCAGTCATTTATTTTCTTTCTTTGGATATTTGGGGAGACAGTTTGCAATACTTAGGGCTTGAATTTAGATTTTGCTATAGATAATCCCAATGTAGAGAAGTTAAAATTGCTTATATTTGAGAATTAATGTAGTGGTAGTGAGTGTGATATTATAGAGCACATTTGAATGTTAATAGCTGAAGTTGTGAGAAGTATTTTGTATTTGCACAGATATTTTTGTTTGTAAAGTTCCACTTATTTAGATACAGAGATTGTATTTGCATTAGATGTACTCATTATGGTCATATAATTTTGTACATTCAAACACATGGGGAAATACTACTTTTCCTCTTACAACAATTTATTAAAGTAAAATTACAAAATAGTTTTATATTCATTTATCTTTTTTTGGAGAGGTTTTTGCTATAGGGCACATGCGCTCGCCAGAAAGACAGAGACAGACAGAGAGAAAGCAAGATGGCCACGCTGCAATCCTTTCTCCTCCATTCTCCTTTCGGGATCTTGGGCATGCATGCACACACGCCCAGCGTGAGTTTAAGCCACTGGGTCCAGGACTTGAACCACGGTTGGCTTCATGGGAGTTCAGCGACATAGCCATTACACTAACTGCTGGTCCCAAAATAGTTTTATTTTTAAATCATGCCTTTATTGCCTTTTTTTAACTGCTGTTAATGAATTATTAAACATACATTGTAAAGTTTAGACCCCCCCCAAAAAAGCAATGAATTATTATTATTATTTTCTGGAGAGGTTTTTGCTACAGGGCACATGCACTTCCCAGAAAGACACAGAGAGAGACAGAGAGACGGAAGGTGAGAAATTCCCCCCCCCCCAGCCCCCCCAGGGCCGATGGCCACACCGTGATCCCTTCTCCATTCTTTTCTAGGGATCTTGGGCATGCATGCATATGTGCCCAGTGTGAGTTTAAGCCACTGGTCTGGGACTTGAACCGTGGCCGACTACATGGAAGTCCAGCGACATAGCCATTATGCCATCTGGTGGTCTTCAAAAGCAGTGTATTTTTAATTAGCTAAGTTATGATTACTACTATGGTAGCTTAGTGTTAAAATCAAGTACTTAGATTTTTTTTTTTTTTGGAAAGAGATTTTTCACTATAGGGCGTGTGCGCTTGCCAGACAGACAGAGAGAGATAGAGAGACAGAAAGTGAGAAATCACCCCCCAGGGGGGATGGTCACGCCGCAATCCCTTCTCCTCCATTCTCCTCTCAGGATCTTAGGCACGCACGCACACGCGCCCAGCGTGAGTTTTAAGCCACCGGGTCTGGGACGCGAACCGCAGTGGACTACGTGGGAGTCCAGCGACATAGCCATTACGCTGGTTCCCCAAATCAGGTACTTAGATTTGAACATCTTTTTCTTAAAGAATTATTTCTTTTATTTATTTATTTATTTTAATTTGACCAGAGAGGAACAGAACAAGAGGGAGCAAGAGAAAAAGGGAAAGTGACCACAAGGTCTGGGACTCAAACTGCAGTTGGCCAAATTGGAGTCCAACGCCCTTAACCACCATGCTACCTGCTGGCCCCAGATCTGAAAATCTTAATATTAAGATATGAAGATTGACTTAAATAAAATTTTGTTCTCCTCACTACGCTTAATATTAGCAAAATTTGGAAGATTTTTCTGCCTTAAACAATTGCTTTTTATGAAATGAAGTAAGACAAACTATTTCAAGGATTTCGTTTTTAGTTCTTTGCTGTTTTCTTAATCTAAGGTTATGTAGTTGAACCTTTATATACATTTTTCCTCTAGGTATTGAACTTTTTTTTTTTTTGAGAGTCTTTTTTTGCCATAGGGCGTGTGCGCTCGCCCGAAAGAAAGATAGAAAGCAAGAAATCACCCCCTAGGGGTGATGGCCATGCCACAGTCCCTTCTCCATTCTCCTCTCAGGATCTTGGGCACGCACGCACACGCGCCTGGCATGAATTTAAGCCACCGGGTCTGGGACTCAAATTGCGGTCGGCTACATGGGAGTTCAGTGACATAACCATTACACTAACTGCTGGTCCCTAGACCTTGAATTATTTCAATACAAACTAGTTGGGACCAAATTAATAATAAAAAAATGACAATAGTACCTTTTACCAATTTGTTTAAACTACCCCACAGTAGACTTCATGGAAAACTCTTAACTAGTTATGGCTAGTTAGTGCTCTTCATACTTTAGAGTATGTTAGAATTTCTACATAAATTGATAAAAACATTGATACCTGGCTTTCATCCTCAGAGATTCTGATTTAATATTCCTGGGCTGGGGCCAAGAACTGCATTTATAATGATCTCAGTAGTTCTACCCAACTAAATACTGAACTGGGTCATGTTTACTTTATGAGAATGCCAGTCTTTGTAAAACAATTCTTTCAGTTTGAGGTATTTCTGCTAATATTATATGGCCTCATATGACATAACTATGACCCAGAAGTACAAATTAAGCCTAGTAATATATATATATATATATATTATCCAAAGGCTAGTATTTTAGGCAAGAGTTAGCCAATTAAAGAATATTTTGGGGGCCAGCAGGTGGTATGGTGGTTAAGGTGCTGGATTCGCACATGATAAACTCCAATTCAATCTTGGATATCACAGCTTGAAAAATCACACTGAGCACGTGTGTGGATGTGCCCAAAATCCCAGGAGGAGAATGGAGAAGGGATTTTGGTGTGGCCCTCTGTCCTGGTGGATTTCTCATTGTCCCTCTCTAAATCTCTCTCTGTCTGTCTCTGGCAAGAGCATGTGCTAAAACAAACAAAGTATGTTGTGCTATCATTGATGTATTTGCTGTTTTATTTTTGTAGCAAGTCGTAGTTAACATTTTACTTAAGCAGCAAAATTGCCTGAATTGTAATACAAATTTTACTTGAAAAATAAATTCCTAATTATGCTAGATCAATGCTTCTTATCATCTGTTTTGTTTATTTACAGGCAGTACTTAATTTTCCTAAATACTGTGAACCTGTGGTTAAAGGAGAAGGTAACTGTGTAATTTTACTTAATATTTCTCTTGAGATAAATTTTTATAAGATCTAAATTATTGAAATTTTATCTTTTTTGGGGCAGCAAGTGAACGTGATACCCGCAAACTGTGGAGAAATATTGAACCTCATTTGAAGAAAGCTATGCAGACTGTTTATCTCAGGGAAATATCAAGGTAATCTTTTTCTCAATTTAATGTGTACTATTTCCATATCTTTACTTGGGATTTTTACTGTATTAAAGTATACTTGTTTTCTTCTACCTTCTTCACATCAGGCAAAAGGTTATGGAACTCTTATATTGGCTCTTTTTTATTTGGGGAAGGACAGTTTTTATTTTTAAGTTTATTTCTTTGATGAGCCAGAGAACCAAAGAGAGAAAGACAGGCAAACTGAACCCTTTGAGTTCTGATACTATGATCCACCCTGAGCCTTCAGCCAGCCCCTGATCATGGGTAAGTACATACATGGCATATTAGGGAAGTCTCCAGACTTGAGCTTAGAACTTTTCCATGCGCAGTTACCTTGCAGTGTGTTGTATTGGGTTGTCAGAAAGGTCATGATGTATTTTTTCCATGTTTCTCTATGCAAAAATGCTTCATGACTTTTTCGACAACCTAATATTTTGCTGCTATGACACTGTCCAACGCCAATTTTTAATCAATTTATAACACAGTTTGAAGCAGCTGCTTTTTTTTTTTTTTTTTTTTTTATTTTCCTTTGGGGACATTA
>NW_006159500.1:3411898-3425662 GCF_000334495.1 Tupaia belangeri chinensis | reverse complement strand
GGAAAGAGAAAGTGAGAAATCATCCATCAAAGGGAGACATAGAGAGGAAAAGAAAAAGGGGACAGAGGGGACCAGCAGTCAGTGTAATGGCTATGTCGCTGGACTCCCAGGTAGTCGACTGCGGTTCGAGTCCCGGATCCCAATGCTTAAATTCATGCCGGGTGCATGTGCGTGTGTGCCCAAGATCCCGAGAGGAGAATGGAGGAGAAGGGATTGCGGCTTGGCCATCCCCCCTGGGGGGTGATTTCTCGCTTTCTGTCTCTCTGTCTCTCTCTGTCTTTCTGGCGAGCGCATGCGCCTTATAGCAAGAAAACCTCTCCAAAAAAAGAAAAAAAAAGAAAAAGGGACAGAGAAAAAGAGAGGGAAAGTGAAAGTGAGAGGAAAAGAAAGGGAGAGAGAGGGTAAGAGAGAGGCAAAGAGAGAGAGAGAAATCATCCCCCAAGGGGGATGGCCATGCCACAATCCCTTCGGTTTTTCATCTAGAGATTCTGGGCATGTACTCCATATATTTTTCAAGCTTCTGGATCAGATACTCAAACCACATAGTCAGCCATGTCCTTAACCTCCAGGCTGCCTGCTGGCCCTCTTTTTCTTTTCTTATTTAATCTAGAAAGCTATAGGAAATTCAATAGTGAAAGTAAATCTCTTCTTTGTTTTTTTATAGGTAAGACTTTTTCCCCCTCTTGCTTCTTTCAATATATGTTTTTCTTTTTTCTTTAGGTTTTAGCCTTAGGGTGCATGCACTGGAGAGACAGAAGGAGAGAAAGTGAGAAATCATCCCTCATGGGGGATGACTATCTCACAGTCCGTTCTCCATTCTTTGAGAACCCTGGGCATGATGATTTTTAAGCCACTAGGTCTAGGATTCAAACTGGTCTGCCTTCTGGGAGCCTAGTGCCTTAACAACTATGCCACCTGCTGGCATCAATTTTACTGTAGTTTGAGAATGATAAACCTAAGTATAGATTTTTGGGCATTTATTCTGCTTAAGGTTCTTTTGACTTCTTGAATTTGTGAGTTGGTGTCTGACAGTATTTTGGAGAAAGTCTTGGTATCATTTCCAATATTTCTTTCTGTTTCTTTCTGTATTTATTCTACTTTTGTATTCCTAGTACACTTATCTTCATACCTTTTGTAGTTGTTCCACAGCCCTTGGATATTCTATTCTTTTTTTTCCACCTTTGTTCTCCATGCTTTTCACTTTTGGAAGTTTCAACTGATATATTTTCAAGTGCAGAGATTCATTCTTCAGCTGTGTCCAGTCTACTAATCAGTGCATCAGAAGCATTTTTTATTTCTTAGTGTTTTTTTTTATCTAGCATTCATTTTTAGTTCCCTCTTAGGATTTGCATCATCTGATCTTGCATGTCCTCTACTTTATCTATTTGAGCCCTTAGCGTAATAATTATAGTTGTTCTCAGTTCCTAGTCTGACAATTCCAACAACCCTGCCATGTTTCTCTTTGATGCATAAAAGGGTGAAGAATTCTTGAGTTGATACTCTCTGTCAATTTTTGTTGTGTTAAGTATTTGAAAAGATAATTATTTTGTAAAAGTTCCTGAAAATATAGTCATATAATTACAACCTGTTTTCAGTTTCTCATTCTTTTCTTGAATGAGAGAGGGAGAGCGACAACATCCCCACATGGGTCTTGGTGATGCAATCCATCCCCAGCCTTCAACCAGCCCTGGATTATGGGCAAATGCATACCTGGCATACTTTGCGAGGTCTCTGAACTTGAACTGGAAACTTTCCCATGTGAGATTTTTCACGGAGTGGTATGTTTTATTGCTACACCACTGTCTGGCCCCAATCTTTAACATGATTTGAAATGAGGGTTTTGTTTTTCCATTTTTAATCTGAAAAGCTACAGGAAATTTAGCATTAGCTTTATTTTTCCTATTCATGCTAGATATTTGAATTATAGAATGAGAATTTGATTATACAAGAAATATGTAAATCATCATAAACTACATTTTTCTGTTATTAGAATTTCTTAGTAATGAAAATGCTCAGGAGACATATTGGCACAGTTAGAAGAAGAACATCATTTTGATTTCTAGCTCAGCCATTTACTGCCTTGTATGATCTTAGCAAGTCACCTAATAAAAACCCAGACCTCTGTGTCTTCCTCTAACAACCCTTGGAAGACTTAAATAATATATATGAAAATGACTTGTGGGGACCAGCAGTTAGCGTAATGGCTATGTCGCTGGACTCCCACGTAGTTGACCGCGGTTCGCATCCGGACCTGGTGGCTTAAAACTCACACCAGGCGCGCGTGCGTGCGTGCCCAAGATCCCGAGAGGAGAATGGAAGAGAAGGGATTGCGGCGTGACCATCCCCCCTGGGGGGTGATTTCTCGCTTTCTGTCTCTCTGGCGAGCGCACGTGCCCTATGGCAAAAACCTCTTCAAAAAATAAACAAAAAAACAAAACACGACTTGTGAATAATAAAGCCCCTTATGGACATTAGACTAAGCCTAGGTTACAAAGCGTCTTAGTCCATTACTGCATTACTAACAGAAATACCTGACATGAGGTAAAGGATTTCATCTTGATTCATAGCTCTGGTGGCTGGAAAATTCAGAGGTGACACAGAATAGTGGAGAGTAGACCTTCTAACAGAACAGAACATGGTCTATATCCATATAGTTTTCTTTCTTTGCCATTCTAGTCTCATTCTTTCTGCTTATAAACTCTACCAGAACTCAGCTGTAGAGGCCCACCTTAATCACACCATCACACCTAAAGTCCCCATACAGGGACAACATGAAGGAATTCAATTTTCACTTAATACTTTTCAGTATAAGCAAGGCTCAGTACATGAATTTCTGGAGGACATTAACCATGGAATATGGGAGAACAAACCATTGCTCAAAGCAATATAGGATGTAGCAGCACTATCTACTTTTCTAAATTTTTAGTCAATTTTATATCATTTTCTCTCATAAAAGCCTTAATCTATACTTTTTAAAACTAAATTTGCTTTTCTTTAAAAGAATTATTTTATTTAACTTTATTTATTTATTTGTTTGTTTATTTATTTATTTATTTATTTAAATTTGACCAAGAGGTACAGAGTCAGAGAGGGAGAGAGAGAAGGAGAGGGAAAGTGAGAAAGCAAGCCACCAGGTCCAGGACTCGAACCATGGTCAGCCATGTGGGAGTCCAGTGCTCTTAACTAACCTGCCACCTTCCGGCCCCCAGATTTGCTTTGTTTTGTTTTAATTAGCTGATAAGACTATAATTCAGGTAATGGTCATTATTCCTCTTCCCTTTTCAGTACTAAAAATTCATATGATGAGAGTTTTTGGAAGTTATAGAATAGAAAAGCTTGTGATTTTTTTCTTCCATTGGTGGAAAATATTTCTGTCTTTGTTAAAATGACTACATAACAGTGAAAGTACTTCTAATTTCTCATAGGATAACTATGACCCTGCAAGTCCAGTTCTCTCCACGAAATCAATAAGGAGAGCAAATTAAACTGCCCATAACCCTTGTCTGCAGTATAACTAGGAGTTAGAGATTACAGTAGACTTCCATTATATGTACATAGTGAAGTCAACAACTGCAGGCAACAGAGCCAGCTTTGGAGCTCATGCTGAAGTGAAAGGTCAAACGAGAAAAAGAAGACAATGGGGGCAAAGGATGAATTGACAAGTATTGGTGAGCACAAATGAAATCATCTCCAGAAAGAGTTTTCATTGCTAGAGTAGGAGGCAGGGCAATTAAAATAGTCTGCCGCAGGCTCCTTCAAGGACTCAGCTCTTAGGTCTACTATTTACTGGTGTGTTTTTGGGTAACTTAACCTTTGGGCCTCAGTTTTCCTGTGTAATCATACCTACTTTAAAAGACTGGTACAGAGTTTAGAAATAGTTTGTAACGATTATTTATTTAATAGTAGGTATTTTTTTTCCCCTCTCGTTAAATTTATAATTATCAGAGTAAAAGAGACTATTAGAAATACACAGATAGCGTTTTATCGATTTATATTTTAATATACAATGAATGATTTTGTACAAATAAAACATGTATAATACATATATTTCGCTTTCTGTAGTTAGTAAATTTTAAAAGTTTAGAGGGCTCTGTTTAAGTCCAATATATTGATTTTATGTATTTTTAATCTATTTCTAATCTTCTATCTCTTTCAGTTCCCAGTGGGAAAAGCTGCAGAAAGATGACACAGATCTGGGACAACTGAAAGGTATCAGAGGAAGTATTGAGATAGTTACCAGAAACACTTCTTTAATATTAAAAATACTAAAGTTAATATTAAAGAACATTCAGCCAGTAAATAGTATTACAAAAGAGAATTTACTTTTTCAAGCTATAATTATATTTTGATGATTTTCATGTGAAGCCCCAAATTAATGGGAGAAAATAAAGTTCGAATATTAGTTTTCTGTTTTCTAAATGTTGGATTATGTTTTGTAAAATATTATATATTTTAAAATATAAGCAATTTATATATTTTTAAATGTTTCTGTTAAGACAGTCTGTATGACAGTTTTATCTCAGTATGTACATATGTATTTCATAAGTATTGTAGAATAAAATCCCAATTTTAGGTTAACTCAATTTAGGGAATGCACTTCAGGGGTTATGTTGTGAAAGCTTTGTGCTTTTGTTTTCTTGAAGAAAATTATTTCTTCAGATTTATTTCAAGTAAAACTTTTACTTTTTAAAAAAATTAAGCAAGTACCTAAAATGTTCTTTTGTTACAAAATTGCCAGTGGCTTTTGACTGGGGAAAATGATATGAAATGGTAGTGTTGAGATTGTGTTTTGTCTGTTTTGGTTAGTAAACACTCCAGATGCTTTACAAGTGATTTCCAGTTATGTGTTTTAAAGGAGAGAGACAGATGGCAGAGTTAGAAAAATCTGCAATAATAGTCTATACTACTTTCTAACTTTGTGACTTTGAACCCAGCTCAGTTTCTTCATCTATAAAATGGGAAGAATATCTGGTTTTAAAATATTGCAGAGATTCAGTGCTGAAATAAAGTACCTAGCAGAGTGTCTGACACATGGTAGATACTCAGTAAATATCAGATCCCTTCCCTTTCCTTGAGAATCAGAGTTGATTAGTGGGCTCCATTGGTTTCTTTTTCCATTCATTCATTAATTTTATGTGGAAGGCATTGTACAGATACAAAAGAACAGATGTGGGTCCTTCAGCGAACAGTATAGCTTAGAAGGTGATGTAATTTTTATGTGATTAACTGCTAATATAAGGTATAATGTTTAAGGACATAAGTGAAATAGAGTAGGAATTCATAGTGAAGATACATGTTTCTGTTTTGGCGTGGTAGAGGAAAGTGGCCTTGAAGGGAACAAAGGAAGGATTTAGATTTTAGGACAGGAGGAGTGAAGCAAAAATTATAGAATGAGCATATGAGCAAAGCCTATCATTAATAACGTTCATCGCTGCCACCACCATCACTATCACAGTGCTTTAAGCTCAGGGAGCAGGTCTTTTGACTAGAGAGCACTATATGGAAGTCAAAAGATAAGTGAAAAGAGGTATTTAAAACTTAATGGTAACCTAATAAATATTTTCATAAAAGTGTTTTGTTCTGTAGGTCTCTCAGCATATACTCAGGTGGAACTTCCATATTACTCTAAATTTATTCTAATTGCTGCATACCTCGCTTCGTACAATCCAGCAAGAACTGACAAGCGATTTTTCCTAAAGGTAATAGTAATGTACTTCCTTCCACTTCATTTTTAAATTTATTTTCTAAGTTTGTTCCTTTCTTCCATGAGAGAGGGGTCTTGTCTCTGCAGGTTCTTATGCCATGATCCACTCCCAGTTTCAGCCCAGGTTATAGGCAGGTGTGCTTGCCTGGTGTGTTCAGGGACGCTCTGGGACCTGAACACAGGATCTTTCTCATGAGGGTACACTGGTGTTATCACTATGCTACCATCTGTCTCTTCACTACTTTTGAAGACCCTAGGTATATTTTGAAATTTCTTAATACCAGTACATTTCTGAGTGACAGAGATAAGAGTAAGAGATTTCTAAATATGTATTTAGGACTCATTCTCTACAGTTTTAAAGTTACGGTAACAACCTAAAATTTGAAAGAAGGTAGACAGATTCACAGAAGATAGGAAATCAGGTATACCTTCAGTAATAATTTTAGAGTAAAAAAACACATATTGATAAATAAGTTTTTGTTTAAAGTATGGAAGATGGAAATAATTTCAAGAGTGGTAACTTAACTGTTCTAAAGCTTACTATAGTGTTATATAGAACATTCAGAATCCTCTTCTTTGTATACATTAGTTGAAGATATCCCATTTTACAATCATTTTCCTTTTTTTTTCTTCTTCACCCACTGTGTTTCTGTCACATTGGGTTTTTCACCTCTTCAGAAATTCTAATCTGTTTTTTTTCCTCAAGGTTTGTGTCCATGTTTTGTCTTTCTACAATAGAAGGCTCCTTTCCTACACATTGTTCTTTGAGTTTCTGTTTAAGTGTTGCTTTCTGAGAGCAATCCTCTCTCTATAAACTGTCTTTCATAGGTCTTATTTTTTTCCTGTGTTTTATGATGTTTGCTTTCTATTATGAACTTAGAACAATTTTTGATCATTTTATTTTTGTTTTTAGAGGTTTGTGCTTTAGGATGTGTGCTCTCACTGGAGAGAGAAAGAGACAGTGAGAAGAAAAATGAGAAATCACCCCCTAGGGGGATCGCCATGCTGCCATCTCTTTCTCCACTCTCCTCCCAGGATATTGGGCATGCACACACATGTGCCAGGTGTGAGTTTCAAGCCACTGGGTCTGGGCCTTGAACCACGATCAGCCCTGTGAGAGTCCAGCAGTGTAACCGCTATGCTATCTGCTGGCCCCAATAAATTTTTATTCACTTATTTAAAGAGTAGAATGTCTCCTGCTGCTATTCTTTAAGAGGGCAAGGGCCACATCTGTTTTCCCCCTTCTTGTATCTTGAATGCGTAACTAAATGCCCAATGTCAGTGAATTATGTGAATTGCCAACATCCTTTAAGGTATGAATAAACACCCATTTGTCTTTGAAAGCTCATTTTTATAGGAATAAATATGCTGTACAAAATCAATGTACTTCTTTCAGAATTGTCACTGTTTTCTTTTAAAAATTTTTCTTTGAAAGCAAAAGTAATCTTACATCAAATACAAATCTAAGTCAAATCACCTTAAAATATATTCATGTCTAATATATACAGGGCAATGAGAAGAGTCAAATAAAATAAACCTAATAAATAAATACTATGTGCACCATGTTTTAAACAAATTTTGTTTTCTGGTTTTGTGGAGTACTGTCTTCTTTTATCTTAAGAGTTTTTCTTACTTGCAGCATCATGGAAAAATCAAGAAGACCAACTTTCTAAAAAAACATGAAAAGGTATGTACACTTTAATTTCTTTAAAGGGAGAAATTTATGATATAAAAAGAAATGGATACATAGTGTACTTACCTTAGTGATTTAGATATAGAACTTACTTGACATGGTACTATTATAATGTGATAATATTTTGTTATGTTGAATAGTTATTGAAGGCATGTTCAAATGAGTTGTACTGGAGGTAAAACGGAATTGACATAATTTTTAAGTGACCTAGTTGAAAATGATCACTTGACATTACAGGCATGCCTCATTTTATCATACTGTTTTATTGTGCTTTGTAGATAGTACATTTTTGTTTTTTCAAACTGAAACTTTGTTGTAACCCTGTGTTGAGCAAGTTTATTGATGCCATTTTTCTATCAGCATGTATTCACTTCTGTCCCTATGTCACCTTTTAGTAATTCTCCCATTATTTTATACTTTTTCATTATTATTATACTGTTGTGGTGCCACAAACTGTGCCCAATAAGACCATGAATTCACTGGTAATTGTATGTGTTCTTATTCTTCCACTGACCAGCCATTCTCTCATCTCTGCACCTTTCTTTAGGCTTCTCTAATCCCTGAGATACAACAATACTGCATTTAGGCCAGTTACTAACCTTACAGTGGCCTGTAAGTGTTCAAGTGAAAGGAGTAGTCATACACCTCTCACCTTAAATCAAAAGCTAGAAGCCACTAAGTGTAGTGAGGAAGGTTTATTGAAAGGTAAGAGTTGCTAAAAACTAGACCTCTTATACCAAACAGTTAGCCAAGTTGTGAATGCAAAGGAAATGTTCTCGAAGAAAATTAAAAGTGCTACTCCAGTGAACACATGAATGCTAAGCAAAACTTCCTTATTGTTTGTATGGAGAAAGTTTTAGTGGTCTGGATAGATACAGCATTGCCTTAATACACAGCCTAATCCAGAGTAAGGCCCTGACTCCTTAATTCTCTGAAGGCTGAAAGAGGTGAGGCAAATACAGAAAAGTTTGAAGAAGCTAGCAGAGGTTAATTTATGAATGTTAAGAAGAGAATCCATTTTCAAAACATAAATATGCAAGATGAAGCAGCAAGTGCTGATGTAGAAACTGCAGGAAGTTATCCAGAAGATCTAACTCAGATTATTGATGAGGGTAGCTGTACTAAACAACAGATTTTCATTGTGGATGAAACAGCTTTATACTGGAAAATAATGCCATCTTTGACTTTCACAGCTAAAGAAAAGTCAGTGCCTGGCTTAAAGGTTCAAAGCACAGGCTGACTCTCTTGTTAAGGAATAATGCAGCTAATAACTTTAGGTTAAAGCTAGTGCTTATTTGCCATTCCAAAACTCCTAGGGCCCTTAAGCTTTAGCATAAATCTATCCTGTGCTCTATTAATGAAACAACAAAGCTTGGATGACTGCACATCTGTTTATATCACAGCTTACTGAATATTTTAAGCCCACTGTTGAGACCTACTGCTCAGGGGAAAAAAAAAGATTCCTTTTAAAATATTACTTCAAAGAGGCCAGCGGTGATGTGGTGGTTAAGGCAACGGGCGCTCGCACATGGCCAACCACAGTTCGAGTTCCAGACTTGGTGGCTTGCTTTCTTACTTCTCTCTCTTTCTCTCTGTCTCTCTGTCAAATTAAAATAAGTGATTGAATAAATTAAAAAAAAAATTACTTCTCATTGACAATGCATCTGGTTACCCAAGAGCTCAGATGGAAATATACATGGAAATTCTGTTTTCATGTGTACTAACATGACATCCATTCTGCAGTTCGTGGAACAAAGAATAATTTCAACTTTCAAATTTTGTTTATTTTTTTTATTATATTTTTTTAGTTTGCTGGAGAGTGTGTGCACTCACCAGAGAGAGACAGAAATAACCCCTATGGGGTATGGTTATGCCACAATCCCCTCTCCTCCATCTCTTCCCTCCTTTTGAGATTCTGGGCATGCAAGCACATGTGCACAGGGTCCAGAACTTGAACCGCATCATCACCTCTGTGGGATCTAGCTGCCTTAACCGCAATGCCACTGGTTGGCCCAAGTTTTATTATTTAAGAAATATATTTCATAAGATTATAGCTACCATAGATGGGGATTCCTTTAATGAATCTAGGCAAAGTAAATTACAAACCTTCTGGAAAGGTTTAATTTGCAATTATAGGTGCCATTAAGAACATTTATGATTCCTAGGAGGAGATCAAACTACAACATTAGAAAGAGTTTGTAAGAAGTTGACTTCAACCCTCATGGATGACTTTGAGGGGTTTAAAACTTCATTTGAGGAAATTAAATTCAGTTGTGAAACCAACAAGAGAGCTAGAATTAGAAGTGGAGCATGAAAACGAGACTGAATTTTGCAGTCAATCTCATGATAAAACTTTAGCAGATGAGTTGCTGCCGATCAGTTAGCAAGAAAGTGATTCCTCAGGATGGAATCTATTCTGGAAGAGATACTTTGAACATTGTAATGACAAAGGATTTAGAATATTACATGAATGTAGTTGATAAAGCAGCAGAATGGTTTGAAAGAATTGACTCCAGTTTTTGAAAGAAGTTCTATTGTGAGTGAAATGCATTATTTTGAAATATAACTTGGATAAATCACTTAACATCTGGGTGATGTTCAGGACTGGGCTGAAGGACTATGAGTTCTTTAATATTTGTTTGTGCTAATTCAGACAATCTTGAGGAATATGTAAAAGGATAAATCATGATTATATAAGATAAAGTTTTAACTTAAAGACTGCAGGTTAGATTTATTATTGGAAAATTATATGAAGTATAAATACGTTATTGATGGGAATTTATAGTACAGAAATTGAATGCTCAATTTTTTTTTTATAGACAAGCAATCATCTCCTTGGACCAAAACCATTTCCATTGGACAGATTATTAGCAATACTATATAGTATCGTGGATAGCAGAGTTGCTCCAACAGCAAATATCTTTTCCCAGGTAAGCATGATCATAGGTTCTCCATCATCTTTGTAGAATCCTTTCAGTAGTATAGTTGATAGAGGTGTTTAGATTTTTTTTTTTAGAATTATTTTATTTAACTTTATTTATTATTATATCATTATTATTTTTCAGTTTGATCAGAGAGAGAGAGGGGAAGTGAGAAAGCAAGCCACCAGGTCTGAGACTTGAACCGTGGTTGGCCATGTGGGAGTCCAGCGCCTTTAACCACCACGCCACTTGCTGGCCCAAGGTGTTTAGATTTTTGGTCAGCATAAGTTACTATTTTAACTTTGGGAGTATCACTGAATTTGCATATATTTAAATATAGCCCGATGGCAAATATAACTTAATAGTTTTTTCAAAAAAGGAATTTTCAAAAAACATTTATTTAATTTAATTTATTATTATTATTTTATTTAATGAGAGAGGGAGAGAGTGAATGAAAGCAGCTGCCAGGTCTGGGACTTGAACTGTGGTCAGCCACGTGGGAGTCCAGCACCTTTACCACTACTCCACCTGCCGGCCCCCAATAAAGGAATTTTTAAAATTAAATCATTATAATTGTCCCATTGCTTAAATAAGTGACTTGATTAAATTGATATAAAGTATAATATAGAAATATAATGTAATGGAAACATTAAAAAATTAATTTCTAAGAAATTAATTTAATGTCTTTATTCCTTATGTGTACACTTTCAGGATGACATTAAGCTTTTATGTAAATGACTTATTTTCCAGAGTAAGTTAGTTCTCAGAATTTCACTAGGTGGCAGCAGGATCATAAAAATAGAAAATATGACTCCTCTTCTTGTTAAAACATTTAAAATTTTTTTTCTTCATTTATGATAGAGTATATACATGAAAAGGAGAGAGAGGGGAGAGAGAGAGAAAGAGAGGAGTACCCTCAGGATCCCTGTGATCATGCTGCAGTCCCTTACTTCAGTCTTCCAGCCTGTTGGATCTTGGGTACTTACAGTTATGCCCGGTGTGTTTCAGGCTGACCAGGCTGAGGATTCTAACCATGGTTGCCTTGTGAGATACATCTTCTCTTGAGCAGTATATTACAGCTGCAGCATTGACCCAGCCCATGGGTTTGATTTCTTTAAACAAACATTTTCAGAAAAATCTGCTTATTAAAAACAATAGATTTTGGGAACCAGCAGTTAGCGTAATGGCTATGTCGCTGGACTCCCACGTAGTCGACCGCGGTTCGTGTCCCGGACCCAGTGGCTTAAAACTCACGCCGGGCGCGTGTGCGTGTGTGCCCAAGATCCCGAGAGGAGAATGGAGGAGAAGGGATTGCGGCGTGACCATCCCCCCTGGGGGGTGATTTCTCGCTTTCTGTCTCTATGTCTCTCTCTGTCTGGCGAGCGCACGCGCCCTACAGTGAAAATCTCTCCAAAAAAAAAAAAAAAAAAAAAAACCAGTAGATTTTGTGGCTGACAGGAGGCGTGGTGGTTAAGGGTGCTGGATTCCCACATAGTCAACTGTGGTTCAACTCCCAGACCTGGTGGCTTGCTTTCTCGCTCGCTCTCTCTCGCTCGCTCTTGCTCTTGCTCTCGCTCTCTCTTACTCTCTGGTCAAATTAAAATAAATAGATAAATAAATAAAGTTAAATAACTATTAAAAAATACAGTAGATTTCTTTAAATGATCCAGAAAAAGAATACTTAACAAATTGTATACGTGGCTAAAAGAAAAAGCAAAATGATGTAACTAGTATTTATTAAAAAGCAGAACTCATGCCAGATGTTACAATGAGGATTTTGTTCTATTTGTAAATTTTTAAGGTTGAGAAATATATAAATAATAACACTTAGATTTTAATAATTCACTGCGAATAAATCTGTTCCCAGAATAGATATCAGACCTAGTGTGTGGTAGTAATTTTTAATTCTTCATTTAAAGAAGACTGAGTAAGAAAAATAGATAAATGCTAACTTTTCTCAAAATTAAGTTTAGGTAATTTTATGTATGTCAGCTAGATTTTTTTCTCTATATATGTATATTTAAATGCCTTGTTCTGATGTCAAAGGCATTTTTAATCTTACTTTGCATTTCATTAATAGCTTTCTCCTGACAATATATGGGTAGGGCTTCAAAAAGTTTATGGAAAGTGTAATGAAAATTTATTTTGGTGCAAAATATTTTGAAATCCATGTGTAGTTTTTTCATAATACTATTTTCCATGAATTTTTGAGGACTCCCTTATGAGTTGTTTTGCTTTTGATGTTGCAATAAGTCAGCAGTAGACAGAAGGTATTGTAATGTTTATTATAAGCAATCGAGCTTTAAAAAAAGTCAGAGATGGGACCAGCGGGTGGCTTGATAATTTAGGGTGTTTACTGCTGTTTAAGTCCTGGACCTGGTGACTTATTTTCTCATTTTCTCTCTCTCTCTGGTGAGCATGCATGCCCCATAGCAAATTAAAAAATAATAATAATTAAAATTTTTAAAATGAAGTCGGAGAGATTATTTAATCTCTCTTATAATATGATGCAACGAGTAAATCTTTGAGAATTAACACCTAGAGAAATGAGATAGTGCCTCTAAACTGAGCAAGAAGGTATTTGTATCATGTCTGATTGTGCTTTTCAGATGCCTTAAAATTAACTTTGTGGAGGACACAAAGAAAGAAAAAATTTTTTTTTCCTTTCTGGGGAGCTTGTAATTTGTTCTGGAAGATAAAACATGTACATAAAGATAATGTTGTAGGGTGTAAGTGAATGCTAGATAGTGCTACTGAGAAGCAAAAGGAAAGAAGAAAGACTTCTTAGAGAAGATAGAATATGGAGCTTGGCTGTGGAGAAAGTAGGATGGTTTGGTTATTATATAGTTTAGTAGACAAGAATGAGAAAATAGATAAATAAAAAAGGAAAAATATTATAATAGTTTAAAATCACCTGATATATTTTCAGTGGCTAGAGATAAGTTGAGTAGAAATTCAGCAAGAGAGGATAACATGATTAAAGGTTTGAAATTAGGGAAAATCAGACATATTTGTAAACTGTCATACAGGTTTTGTTGAAAGTGGATGGGGGTATATTGTAGTAGTCATTGTCGCTGGAATTGTAATAGTAGTAGTGTTCGTCATAGTGCTACTACCACCAACCCACAGGGCCCAAATTTTGGTCGGCCATGTGGAAGTCCATGACCTTAACCACCACACCACCTGCTGGCTCCCTGAGGTTTTGACTGTAATGAACAATAGCCAATCTTTGATTTCAGCAATACCAGTAATGTAATTAAGAAACAGCTTGGGGGCCGCCAGGTAGTGTGGTGGTTAGGGCACTGCATTCCCAGTGGCTGACCGTTGTTCAGGTCTCGGACCTATAGGCTTGCTTTCTCACTTTCTCTCTCACTGTCTCTCTCTGGTCAAATCGAAAAAAAATAATAATGATAAATAAAATAATTCTTAAAAAAAAAAAAAAAAAG
>NW_006159500.1:3367587-3411666 GCF_000334495.1 Tupaia belangeri chinensis | reverse complement strand
CTCCAAAAAAAAAAAAAAAAAAAGCTTGACCCAAAGTGTATATTTCTGAGTGAAGTTGAATTCTTTTTATTAGCAACTGTAGTTTCTGATCTTTTTATTCTTCAGCTCTTCTTTTTAATACTTGGTAATCACAGTAATAAATTTTGTATATTTAAAACATTGCTATAAGCCAATTTGCTTATGTTTACTTAGAAAGTCACTTAGGAACTTTCTTAGGCATTCTTATTTGGGGTACAGTGGGTAGAGAAGTACATAGATAGACACAACCAGTTCTACTGAGTTAACCTTTACTTCTGCTTGGTCGAGAAAGTATCTACGAAAATCAAATAACAGAATCTGTATCCCAACAAAATGCAGGAATCACATCTAAAAGAAGGGTGTTTTTCCCACATCTTGTATTTTTTTGTTCCTATTTATTCCTAGTGATCTTTTCTATTTTTCTTTTTCTTCCCATTTATTTTCAATGATCTTTTCTATTTTTCTTTTTCTTCCTTTTATTAAAATATCAAAACTACACTCCTGGCAACTGAAATGCCATTTCTCCTTAACCTATGCACCCAGATTTTATAGGTGAAAAAAATAAAAGTATGACCACATTTGTATTGGAAGTGTATTTGATGTGAACACTAGATGGCAATGTTGTTGCATTGTAGCCTTAAGATGAACTAGGAAAATATCTATTACTCCAGTATTCACTGTTTTTACATGTAGAGAAATCATTAACACATTGGTTTGAGTAAAAATAAATTACTTGAAGATATTTACTTATTTTTATGTGTGTATCGTGTGTGTATGTGTATGTATACTTCCCTGAAAATTAAAAAAATGGTAAGAATTATATTTCAAACCAAAAATAAATTGCTTTTCATTGAGTATAATGTGTCTATATAAGATGATGATGTATTGTTTTTCTATTCATTTAATCTACCTGCAACTATTTTAAGGACTTAATAAAAAAAAAAAAAAAAGCTTGGGAACCAGCAGTTAGCGTAATGGCTATGTCGCTGGACTCCCACGTGGTCGACCGTGGTTCACGTCCCGGACGCGGTGGCTTAAGACTCATGCCGGGCGTGTGTGCGTGCGTGCTCAGGATCCCGAGAGGAAAATGGAGGAGGAGGGATTGCAGCGTGACCATCCCCCCTGGGGGGTGATTTCTCACTTTCTGTCTCTATGTCTCTCTGTCTGTCTGGCGAGCGCATGCACGCTGTAGTGAAAACCTCTCAAAAAAAAAAAAAAAAAAAGCTTGACCCAAAGTGTATATTTCTGAGTGAAGTTGAATTCTTTTTATTAGCAACTGTAGTTTCTGATCTTTTTATTCTTCAGCTCTTCTTTTTAATACTTGGTAATCACAGTAATAAATTTTGTATATTTAAAACATTGCTATAAGCCAATTTGCTTATGTTTACTTAGAAAGTCACTTAGGAACTTTCTTAGGCATTCTTATTTGGGGTACAGTGGGTAGAGAAGTACATAGATAGACACAACCAGTTCTACTGAGTTAACCTTTACTTCTGCTTGGTCGAGAAAGTATCTACGAAAATCAAATAACAGAATCTGTATCCCAACAAAATGCAGGAATCACATCTAAAAGAAGGGTGTTTTTCCCACATCTTGTATTTTTTTGTTCCTATTTATTCCTAGTGATCTTTTCTATTTTTCTTTTTCTTCCCATTTATTTTCAATGATCTTTTCTATTTTTCTTTTTCTTCCTTTTATTAAAATATCAAAACTACACTCCTGGCAACTGAAATGCCATTTCTCCTTAACCTATGCACCCAGATTTTATAGGTGAAAAAAATAAAAGTATGACCACATTTGTATTGGAAGTGTATTTGATGTGAACACTAGATGGCAATGTTGTTGCATTGTAGCCTTAAGATGAACTAGGAAAATATCTATTACTCCAGTATTCACTGTTTTTACATGTAGAGAAATCATTAACACATTGGTTTGAGTAAAAATAAATTACTTGAAGATATTTACTTATTTTTATGTGTGTATCGTGTGTGTATGTGTATGTATACTTCCCTGAAAATTAAAAAAATGGTAAGAATTATATTTCAAACCAAAAATAAATTGCTTTTCATTGAGTATAATGTGTCTATATAAGATGATGATGTATTGTTTTTCTATTCATTTAATCTACCTGCAACTATTTTAAGGACTTAATTTACAGTAAAGTGTTATTTGTATAACTTGATTTACCACTTACATAATTACTTAAAATTTTTTTCACATATAATACATTGGTAATAGGTGATGTGTATATTAAAAATTCTCTTGAAGCAAAAGTTTATTTTCAGTGCATTTCATTTAAATGTATTTTGTATTGAAGTTACAAAAATAGTAGCTTAAAGAATCTTTAATTTATTAAACTTGCCATTGAAAAGAATAATCAAGTTCCTAATAGTAGTATTTAATAATATTGTTGTTATTTATTCTTCCAAATTTCTTTATTGTTTATTAAATTTTAGATAGAAGTTCTTTGAAAATCTATATTGTGCCCTACAAAGATGTACAATAATTAAATGTAAATAAGAAATTATAGAATAAAGTAAAATAGAAAAATAATTCTACTCATGAACTCTTTAGGGTCACAAATAAGTAAAGAAAATAATAGCGCACTTAACATTTTAAATATGTTAATGCTCAGATTTATTGGGCTAAATATTGTTTAAAATTTTTTATAGACAGGAAAGATAGTTTAAGTTTTAAAATAATTATACCTTTAGTACAATTTTGTATTCATTATCCTGGGTCATTTTTAACATTTTCATTCAAATTAGAAACATACAATTCTTTTACACATTTCTAAACTTCATGGATGCCACAGGATTAATTCTCATGTTTCATTCTTTTCTCCTTTTCTTTCTCCTCTCATGATTGGTTGAATGGAAAAACTATACTATTTACATGCAGTAAATGAGTAAAGTTTATAGGCATATTAACTTCAGGTTTTTTTATTTGATCACATGGTTCCAAGATTATCATTGAAATAAAATACCATTGATTCTCTTTTTTCTAAATGTATATTAATGCGAGGTAATGCTTTTAATTTTTTTCTCAAAGAAAAACAACAGTTTGGAAAATTCATAATGATCTTTTTCATCTTTTCAATAGTTGTATATCTTCTCTTACTCAACCTCGCACACCCTACCTATCCTTAATGTTGAAGTTAGGTGAAGGAGGTAGGAATAAGAATATAGTTCTTGAGGCTGGCTGTTGCACGTGGTGGTTAAGGGCGCTGGACTATGACTGGCCGACCATAGTTTGAGTCCCAAACCTGGTAACTTGCTTTCTCACTTTCCCTCTCTTTCACTCACTTTGTCTCTCTCTGGTCAAATTAAAATAAATAAATACATAAATAAATAAAGTGAAATAAAATAATTCTTTTTTTTTTTTTTTTTAAAAAGAGTGTAGCTCTTTAGGCCTGTCAGATGTATCCTTTATCTTAAAATATCACACTATATTGCTTTATTTTTTCTTAGCAGATAAAATTACTTAAGAATTTATTTCTAAAATTATTGGCATAGGTTTTTAAAAGTGATTTTTTTTTTTTTTTTTTTTTTTGCCATGTGTGGGCAACTTCTGGGGTAAGAGACAGAGACAGTGAGAGGAAAAGTGAGAAATGATCAACCTCAGTCTCCTCTCCTTTGTTCTCCCCCTGTTATCTTGGGCATACATGCACATTCACTTAGCATGATTTTCAAGCTACCAGGTCCAAGACTTGAACCACGGTTGGCCATGTAGGAGTCTGGTGATGTAACCACTGTGCCTTCTGCTGGTCTATAAAGTGACTTTTAAAGGGGAAATTGTGTTTAAAAAAAAGTAGGGAAATTCAATTGCATTTATGTATATTTATATACACTTTATTGTCATTGACTATATTTGATAAATTAGATATTTTTGTTTTTGTATTTTTCTTTTAGCTTTTCCCATAGGATGCATGTGCTTGCTACAAAGACTCAGAGAGAGAGAAAGTGAGAAGTCACCTTCCAGGAGATAGACACACTGTAATTTCTTTTACCTCTCAGGATTTTAGGCGTGCACACATGCACCCCACCATGTTTTTCAAGATGTTGGATCTGGGACTCAAAATGCAGGGTCAGCCATCTGGGATCCATGCCTTGATCTCTATGCCATCTGCTGGCCCCTAAGCAATTAGCATTTTGAGAAGTATTTTTGTAAATTACTTTTCCATTGGGCTGGCCCCATACATAGCCTTATGGTTAAGTAAATCAGATCTCAAGTG
Source organism: Tupaia belangeri chinensis (assembly GCF_000334495.1). NCBI lineage: Eukaryota > Metazoa > Chordata > Mammalia > Scandentia > Tupaiidae > Tupaia > Tupaia belangeri. Next base: position 3,407,414 of record NW_006159500.1, on the reverse strand, counting down.
CTGACTGCAGTTCAAATTCCAGCCCCAGTGTCTTGAACAACACACCAGGTACATGTGCATTCATGCCACAAATTATGAAAGGATGTACAAGTGGAGGAGAAAGGATTGTGGCATGACCACACCCCATCAAGAGCGCTTTTTCCCTTCTCTCTGCCTGTCTCTGGGGCACATATGTATCCTTTGACAGTTAAAAAAGAAAAAGAAAGTAGTTTACTGTAATTCTGTCAGTTCAAAAATTTAAGATATTAGGTAGTCAGGAAAATCATAACAACCCAATGATATAGTTATTTTATTGCTGTATTATGAAAAATATTGTATTCTGGGGACCAGCAGATAGCATAATGGCTACGTTGCTGGACTCCTGTGTAGTTGACCGCGGTTTGAGTCCCAGACCTGGTGGCTTAAACTCACCCCGGGTGCGTGTGTGTGCATGCCCAAGATCCCGAGAGGAGAAGGGAAGAGAAGGAATTGCAGCATGGCCATTCCCGGGGTGGGGGGGGGCGGGGAGAGGGGAGTGGTCTCTCTCTCTGTCTTTCTGGTGAGCACATGTGCCCTATAGCAAAAACCTCTCCAAAAAAAAAAAAAGAAAGAAAAGAAAGATATTGTATTCTGAATTAAATTAACAGTTGAAAGATTTTAAAAAGGAGCATAGCTCTCTTAGAAAGTAGTTCTGTGTACCATATTGACAAATTGGATTTTTCAGTAATTAATATGTCATTTGAGTGGCTATACATACAGTAATAAAAAATCATTTAAAATAAAATATCCTTATAAATTTACTTGGAAAGAATGAATAAAAGCAGTATGTATTATAGTTTAATAAACAGATAATATTTTTCAAAAATAATACATTTTGATTTCTACTTTCTTTGTTTTTAAACTCAAAACATACTAAATATTGGGGTATATTTGGACTCATTCATTACATTAGTTTTGATTTTTGGTCATAACCAACATAATCTTTTTTCACAGAGGTTGCATTAATTATAGTAGCATTTAGATAAACTTACAGGAGCATTTAGATAACCTTAAACTTTCTACTCATTTAGGTATTGGTTTATGTGCCGTATAGGATCTATTTAAAATATTTTAATTTTCTTCAAATAAATTTATCATTATAAAGGAGAATGATAATGCAATTATTTTGTCTATGAGAGTTTTTGAAGGAAATACCGTTTTTAATTCATCATATAGCTATATTAATTCATCATTTGCTATATTTGCAGGATGACTAACAGTCTGTTCAACCCAAAAGCATATTTTTGGCATTTTTATTCAAATATGGGCAGATATCTAATAATTTCATAAGTTTTGGGTTTTTTATAAGATTTTCTTTTAATTGCTGGTGGGTGTGTGCACTTGCCAGGGGAAGCACTCCTTACTGGGGACATGGTCACACCACAGTCCCATCTTTATTTGCCCATCCTATGAAGGTTTGAGGGCATGCATGCACATGTACCTGATGTGCTTTTTAAGCTGCTGGGACTGGGATTCAAACCATGGTCAGCTAAGTGGGATCCACCTTCCTTAAGCACTGGGCTATGGGACTGGCCCAATATTTTTAATATGTGACTTAGTGCTTTTACATATGAGAGAGAGAAAGAGAGACCCTCTAGGGACTTGGGTTTGAGAGAGAGGGGTATTCTCTAGGTACTTGGTCATGACATAGAGAGAGATAGACAGGCATCTATCAGGGACTTGTCATACCCACAGTCCCCTTCTTTCAATCCTTGAGCATGTCTGGACCCTGGGCACATGTATCCTACATGTTTTTAGGCCAACTGGGCCAGGGACTTGAACTGTAATTGGCATGTGGCTTCCAGTTTCACAATCTGGTCCACTACCAACTGCACCTCAGCAGTTGAGCCCATGTTCAGTTTTTTAAATAAAGAAGGGATTTTTATCAATATTTAATTCTGAAAAATTTTTAAAGATATTTTAATCTGAATTAAGCTCTAAATTCAAACCCAGTATTTATCTTTTTTCCCTAGTTAGAATTAATTTTTTTCTGCTTAAAATTTTATTTAACAGATAATTTATTAAGTGCCTACTATGTTCCAAACACATTATTGCATGAAATACAGAAGTAAAGAATGTGTGTGTTCGGCTTCCATTACCTTTCATTTTTACTGGTACAGTTACCAGATTCTAGGCTGTAGAGTCAATGGCATATGTTTGTATTTACTGGGAAGACATATACAGGCTGAAGGAACTGATACTTAAAATGAGCTGATTGATACCCAAATACTTAAGATAAAAGAATAAAAATGAGGTATTTTACTTCAGTAGTTCCTGATAAATGATAATATTAAAATGTCTTCTACTAAGTGATAATAAACGTGTTTATTGAATGTTTCTGGCATGCCTTGAACTTAGTGTTTAGAGAAAGGAATGTTTGATACCTTTGTTATAACTAAATTAATGCCCAGTTAAATTTAGTTTTGACACTGGTATCAAACAATATCAGTTAAGACTAGGAACTTGTTAAGTTATAGACAAATAAATAATACATTATTTGAGTGGTTTTAAACTAGTAGTTTTCCTTAGAAAATTACATGGAGGCCCAGTTGCAGTGGTGTGTGCCACTAAGATGCCATTCTCCACAGATTGGGAAACATGACATGCCTGGGTTTGATTTTTGGTCAAATCAAAAGGGCAGGAACAGAGGCAGGAGGATCTTGAGCCAGCATTGACCTAGACAGCATAGTGGGACCCTATCTAAAAAAAGAGGTAGTCGTGGTGGCATATACTTGTAGTTCCAGCTGGGTGGCTGAGTCAAGAGGATCATGACATAGTGAGACCCTGTCAAAAAAAAAAAAAAAAGTTATGTGACTATATAAGGGGGTCTTCCAAAAGTTTATGGAATACATATGAAAAAGCTATGTGTGAATTTCAAGATTTTTGATACCAAAATTAGCTGTACTTTAATTCTATTTTCTGTGAACTCTTTGAAGTGCCTTTATATTCCAAATACTTTTAATGTAACATTATTATCTCTTCTTTTTATTTTTTCTTTTAAGGTTTTGTCATAGGTCATGTGCGCTTGCCAGAGAGACAGAGACAGTAAGAGGGAAAACACTCCCAGAGGGATGGCCATGATGCAGTCCCTTCTCCTTCATTCTCTTCTTGGATTTTGGGCATGCATGTACACTTGCTAGTGTGATTTTCAAGCTGCCAGGTCCAGGACTCAAGCTGCCAGGTCCAGGCCATGTGGGAGTTCAATGCATTTACCACCATGCCATTTGCTGGCCCCTCTCTCTCCTTTTAAATACAATATTTCAAGTTGCTTTTATAGATTTTTAACCAAATGCACTTGAATCAGATACATTGATTTTATAAAGACTTTACTTAACGCTTATAAAATTCTTTACCTTGAAAATTATTTTGCTTATTAAATATTATGGTTGTTCTAGTTATTTTCCTACTAAAAGTAACTACATTTATTAAATAGTAGTTGAATGACATTAGAAATCATAGTTGAGGAACCAGCAGTTAGCGTAATGGCTATGTCGCTGGACTCCCACGTAGTCGACCGCGGTTCGCGTCTCGGACCCGGTGGCTTAAATCTCACGCTGGGCGCGTGTGCGTGCGTGCCCAAGATCCCAAGAGGAGAATGGAGGAGAAGGGATTGCGGCATGACCATCCCCCCTGGGGGGTGATTTCTCGCTTTCTGTCTCTATGTCTCTGTCTGGCGAGCGCACGCGCCCTATAGCGAAAACCTCTCAAAAAAAAAAAATCATAGTTGATAAAAAATACTTCTGCAGTCAGGTACTGATTAGGTAAACATTTGAACTTTGTGAATATAAAGTATTAATATAGCATTTTAAAATCTAGCTATAAGGTACTGATTTAAATCTGAGAGTTACCTTTCTGTTTCTAAATTTTTTATTTTATTTATTTATTTCATGGGGGGAGTATACCCTTGACAGTTCCTGCCATAGTATAATTCTTCCCTCAGCTCCTGTGGGCAACCAGGATTGCAGGTGTGTGTAGGTACATCCAGCACATTCAGATTGACCCAAGATCTAACCCTGGGCCCCTCATGTGGCTCCAGCATTGTGCCAGTAATGCCCTACTACCTGCGCCACTGCACACAGGCCCCGAGTATTATCTTTATAGAATTAAACTTGGTGACTAAAAGGACACATATTTTTCTTTAAAAAATTCCACTTATTCTAGAGTATTAGAAATGTGAAAAGCTATTCCTTTCCAATTTCTCTGTTCTTCCTTTGTCTTATAGCAGCATCCCAGTGTCTCTGTAATATCCAACTGAAATACTTGATGCTATTAAGGTAAATTGTATAAATTATAGAAAATATCTTGAATGCTAACATTTTCTAATAATCTTACTATGTCTTTTCTTAACCACGACTGAGATTGTGAAGTGTACCTTTTCCAAAGATGGTGTAGGAGCTTTATTTAATACCTACTTTGCTGATGAATAGGTCAGCAGGGATGCTGTTTGGAAGAGGTCAGCCCTTCTCTAGCAGCAAAGAGTGTCACCATCATGATGCTCAGTCTCCACTGGTGCAGTAAATGAGATTCTCAGATCTCTCGCTACCCCTGGTGTGGATGTATTACTGTTCTGCCATCAGACCACTCTGCAGTAGGTACCTATTTCAGGAGATTTTTTAAGAAACTGTTTTGGGATGCTTCAGATTTGAAAAGAGTAAAGTTGATCTATGATTTTCACTAGCTGCACTATTGTGGTAAGGAATACTGATATCAATCATTACCGATAATAAGTGCACTATATTTTACTCTACTGCCCAGGGGTAAAAGGTTGTTTTTCTTGTTCAGATTTGTAAAAGAATGGTGTTTACCTCTACTCCTCCCTAAATCTGGTGTTAAATTTCTTCAATGTAGCAACTTTACCTTTGTGAATATATCAGTCCAGCAGTAGGCATTTTTACTGAACTCTAGAAAAATGGAACCGCTGCTTAAGGGTGTGACATATAAAATATTCCCTGAGGGATTTTTTAAAATTGCATAAATTACGCTGCCTATTTTTTGTATAAAATAATACATTGGTACCTTATTTTTGTAGGCAGTATTTTATAACTACCTTCTCAAAACCTGATATTACTTCCAATAAATATACCAAATGTATAGACTTTTTCACATTTTTCAGGAAAATGTATTCAACATCAGTATATTTTATTTGACATGGAACATTTTTTTGCTGAAATCGCACACAAAAGAAGTTTGTATAGATATATGCTTGCAAATGCAAGCATATTTAAAATACTATATGATACACTATAGTAACTGTATAGGCAAGTCCATACATTAAATAGAGCTTTATGGCTGGATTGTTTTAACGAGGAAGGGAGTTAAGACTGGATTTGGAAAAAATCACAATTGTGAAAATGTGTGCCACATTTTAACATACTTTTATAAAGAGATGGTTAAAAGAAATGGTGAGGGGACCAGCTCTTGGTCTTGTGGTTAAGACATCTGGATCCCATATGCCCAACCATGTGGTTTAAATCTCAGACTTAGCAGCTTGAGAAACATGCCGAGCACGTGTGCATGTGTACCCAAAGTCTCAAAGGGAGGAAGAGATGGAGGAGAAAGGATTGCAGCATAGCCATGTCCCATGAGGGGGTATTATTTCTCACTTTCTCTCTGTCTCTGTCTCTCTCTCTCTCTCTCTGGCAAGTGCATGCACCCACTGGAAAATTTTTTAAAAAATGAAATGGAGATGCTTAAGGTAGTTTCCAAGGAGAAATTATCTTGATTACTTGTTGGTAAACAACTTTAAAGGGGGTTTTTTTTTTTTTTTTTTTTTAAAAAAAGGTTTTTGGTATAGGATAAATAGAGAGAGACATAGAGACAGAAAGCGAGAAATCACCCCCCAGGATGAATGGCCATGCCGCAATCCCTTCTCCTCCATTCTCCTCTCGGGATCTTGGGCACACACGCACACGCGCCCGGCGTGAGTTTTAAGCCACCCGGTCTGGGACGCGAACCGCAGTCAACTACATGGGAGTCCAGCAACATAGCCATTACGCTAACTGCTGGTTCCTTAAATGGAGTTCTTTGAAGGATACTGGCCATCCCTGCCCATCCATAGACAAACTGAAGTAGTTGGCGCTGCTGAAAAGTTCTTGTCTTTTCCCTAGATGAGAAATTAGGGTTCAAGTCACCTTCAGAACCTGATTGCTTCTTCACCTTGAGGTACTCTGATTGGTGGAGAGTCAATTTCTTGGAGTGGAAAATAGTCATGGCCCTACAGTGTAGAATAAGAAAGAGAACTAGGTTTTACCCAGAACTGTCTTATCTACTCCCCTGGTTTTACATGGTTCATGTATGTCGATGGCTTTTTGAATTCTTTATTTCTAGCCCTTATTCTCTAGTTCTGCACCCAGATTGCAAACTAAATCTGAACTCTACCTGAATATCCCATATACATTATACTCTGGTATACCCGAAACCAAATTATTCCCTAAACTTTTTCCTACACAGATTTCAAAATTGTCATCGATTTATTGGTCTTTTACTAAGCAGATATTATTTGGCATACACACTGTTAGGTACTTGGAAAATAAAGGCAGATAATATATGTTTCTAATTTCTAGCTTAACTAAATGGAGAAATTATCTCCAAAACCTCCTTTTCTCCTTTCCATTTAGTTCATTAACAAGTCCACTGTAATTTTCCTCCTAACTATAAGCAGAGTCTTCAACAAGTTTGTGGAAAATGTGTTATGAAAAAACTATGTGTGGATTTCAGAATTCTTTTGCACAAACATTAATTTCATCTTTCACAAAGTTTTTGAGGTCCTTTCATACAGCTGTCTCTGGAACATATTTCCTTCTTTCTACCCCAAGTGCTATTGCCCTAGCTTTGTTATTTCTCAGACTAGTACATCAGCTTACTACCTATTTTTCCTATCACTGGACACTGTCCAGTTCTTCCAGTCATCAGCATAGATCTTAAAAATAAATTTTATATATATATATATGTATGTATATATATTATCAATCTGTATTCCATAGCATTTCTTATAAGGCATTTCATGGTCTGACCCCAATTTCTCCCACCTTGTTCAGTCAACCTATATACAATTTGCAATATGTTGTTTCCTTTTCCTCACTGGAAGTACACTGTTCTTGTTCCTTTTTGTTGTTTTAATTGCCAGAGTGCACATGCACTTGCCAGAAAGAGAGAGAGACAAAGCACACCATGATGGGGCATAGTCATACCACAATTATGGCTCCTCTGTCTTCCCAAGGATTTGGGGCACTCATGTGCACACACATGCCCAGCATGTTTTTCAAGCTACCAGGGCCATAGTTCAAACTGCAATTGGCTATGGGATCCAGTTTGCATGCATTGCCCTTAGCCACTGAGCTATGGGTCCAGACTTCTTTTTTCTTTTTTTTTTTTTTTCTTATTTTTGTATTGTCCTTCATGGTCCATCCCCCAAATTTCTCAGTGAATCTACACTTTGTCTCCCTCTTAGTTCATTTCCTTCTCTGTAATCAGATAATTGTACAAATTATCACTAGAATATCACTCATATTGTGTGATTACCATTTTATTGTATGCTTGTCTGCCTTGAATTCTTTGAAGACAGAGTCCTTGTCTTTTCATTTGTGTGTCTTGCACAGTACTGTGACATGAAATCTACTCATTCAGTAAACATGCAGTTAAGAGTCTTCCTGGTTACTACAGGTTTGCAGTCATTTGTATGCTAAAATGTTTAAGAGATTTGAAGCACTATCTTTATTTAGTTCCTTCATGTATGTGCCACATTTCGTTTGGGCATACTTGAAGAGTTAACAGTCTGCCCTCCTCTTTTATGGAAATAAAAATTCATGGTGATGATTTTAAGTATGATTGCTTTGACAGTATTTGCCTATCTTTTCCATATGCCACATTCGCCACCTATACTTTGTGCAAAATGTCAACCAGACTGTCTTAATACTATGAACTATCACATCTCCTGAAATCAGATCACATGTGCTTGTTGGGTTATGTGGAACTTAGATACTGACATTTCATATTTTAAGTACATTTATTTAAATAATATGTTTCAAATTCTAAAGCTCCTCTAGGACAAACTGGATAAAGTATTTCATAAATCAATTGACATACATACCAACCTATGTAAGTATAAAAGTAATGAGCATGTTAAAAATTAATTACAGTTGTAAATTGATTTCCTTTTGTTGGCAGAAAGAACCATTTATTAGCCCAGGAACAGGTTCACACTGTTTTTACATCAAGCATTTCCAGCTGAAGCTTGTTAGTGACTGCCTCCCAGATTAAGAAAAAAAAAAATCCTCACCGTGGTACATGAACTCCTATTGTTAAGACATAAATAATCAGCTCATCCCCTACATGGATGAGAACAAAGAACATAATAGTACACAGAGCAAAGATTAAGCAAATATTGCACAACCTCATTTGAGATGTAAATCTAAAAATATTGTATATATATAGGAAGGTTTTCATTTTTAAATTTACCTTTGTGAATGTGTAAATGGAACATAGGAGCCAGTCAAAGGGAAAAGAATATATTCTTTGGTTTTTGAATCAGGATTATTTTAAGATAAAGTAAAAGAAAATACTTGAAACAGTGTCAAAATGCTGCTAATGTATGAAAGCTAAGGAAATAATATTCTCTTTGATAGCAACTGAGACATCCTATTTTTAGACATTTTGTTTGTATATTCTTAAACCAAGAACTAAAACCCGTGTTTTTATTTTGAGAAAAAAACATCACTGGAAATGTATGAATCAAAATTTAGAAGTAAAATCATTGATGTTTAGTATGGTTGTTTTTTTTTTTTTTGAAATCTAAATCCTGACTTTCAGAAAGAAATTACATTCCCTAGTCTACTTTTTTATTCATTTGAATTTAATTCATTTGACTTTGAACTTGACAAAATAGACAAGAAAAGCAGCTGTGGCAAAATGGCACTATGTATTTCCTTAAAATCTGAACATTATTGGCATAAGGATGTGTCTTCATGGGTCATAGGAACCCAGAAGGAGATTAAGAATTTCCAATTTTAAATTTACTTAGGTAACTAAAATGACTTTTCTTGAAAATGATTCTAGTGTTTTAGGAAAGGGATTTTCATTAGCTTTGGTTTTAGAGATTTTAATGTTTATCTTCACATTTAGTACATTTGACCATTGTGTGTTTTGTACAATTTGTAATCATGAATTTTTTGGGATAAATGACATTTAATCTACATGTATAAGAAACTGCTTTTGGTTACAATTTTTAGTATTGTTTTATAATCTCAGATCTTAAGAAATGATGTTTTCCTCCTGTCCTAAGTTATTTCTTTGAAAAAAATACACCTTATCAACTTTATGTGTAATATAATATGATTTATGAAAAGTTAACATGTCATTAGGTTAAATAAATTTCATGCCAATATTTTACTTATATGACATCAAACCCTACACTTCTAATAATTTTGTTCACAGAATTGTTGCTTATTACTTCTTAAGGCTTTTCTATTTCCTTGGAGCAGGACGCTTGCCTGTACTAAGATACTTCTCTGACCTTATTGCTACACTTTCATTTAAGGTTTTTTTTTTTTGCCTGTTGTATCTGCAGTGCCAGGCTCTCTTGGGTTTCTAACCTCCAGCATGCTCATAGTATCCCCTTCCAGGGTGCAGCGCTACCAGAGTTGTAATTTTTACCCACTTTTCCTTTTCCCATAAAGCTTTTCTTTATCTCTCCTAATCAATTAATCTCTTCCCTGTATTCGGCAGCTGTCTTTTTAGTGTAGTATATGGCATATGGGCTTTGGATTCAGATAGTATCCTTACCACTATTAGCAGTGGCCTTGAGCAATTTACTTACCTCTCTGAGGTTATTTCCTCATCTGGAAAAAAAAGGGGTTTATTTGTAGTACCTAACCAAGGGGAGGCAGGGATGGTTCTTGCAAAGAATGGAGAAATTAAAATGCCTAGTACAATGTCTGTCATAAAGTCTAGATTCAATTATAAGTTCCAATCTCTATGCCTCTAATTACCCATGGTTACTAGTGTTATTAATGAGTTACCTTAGTGCTTTTTTTCCCCTCTCTCAAGTTTTGTTCATATCCTCAGGTATCCTGAGGGAAGGAATGAACATCAGTTAATGTGTGTGATATTGTCAGGAATTTTGAGACAGTAGGTGACAAGATAAAAGCAAACTGATTAATATTGGGATTTTCATTCACATAGTAATAGTCTTGGCAAATAATTTTCTAGTATTTGTCAGTATCTAAAATGAGGCATTGTTTTGGTTAAATATTTTAATATGCTAAATATTTTTATAATTAAGTGCTTTAAAATTTGTTTCAATTCTAAAATTTTTTCTAGTTAACTTCTAGCGTGGCATACACCTTTTGTTCTTTTTCATTGAGTCTTTTGGATTAGGTAATTTCTTTCTTTCTTTAAAGAGATTTTTTTTTGCTACAGGCATGTGCATTTGCCTATGAGACAGAGAGATAGAAAGCAAGAAATCTGCTCGCCTCCATGTCCTTGCCGTAATCCCTTCTCTTGGGATTTTGGGTATGCATGCATACGTGCCCAGCATGAGATTTAAGCTGCTGGGTCTGGGACACAAACTGCAATCAACTACGTAAAAGTCCAGCAACATAACCATTACATTATCTGCTGGTCCCTGGATTAAATAATTTCTAAACATATTTGTTTGAGGTGACCGACTAGGGACTGATAATACCAATCAGCCTGTTTCACATTCATTAAATGAGATATTGATCTCCTGAGTTTCCAGTCCTGATGGGCAAAAGAGAATTTTGCTTTGCAATTATTTTAATATTGGAAAATTTTACTTTTTAATAACTTTGAAGTGCAGTTACTTTTTATTGCTCTAAAACAACTGAACAAAAACAACTTTTACTGTCTTAAAATAGAAATAAAAAAATAAGAATGTGGGAAAATAGAACATTTAGGTTGGAATTTATGTAATACTGGTTTTGCTATAATCATCATATGCTGTATAGGGGCCAATAAGTTTTATTCACTGTAGGTTTGTGGCAGCTTGGTGAAAACCTTCATAACAGGTTCACAACATGAAACCGGAAGCTACAAATCCACTTTGAAGTGGAGCCACAGTAATAGCTAATCATTTACCTTACAGTAGGAAAAATCTATAATCTATAAACATTTAAAAACCTACCCTAGTGACATATCAATATTGAAATTACTAACATTCTCTAATTTTCCCACTTTATTTAGTTTCAGTCTAATCAAGTGGTTTTTAAAAAATAATTCTTCTAAGTAAGGGTCAAAAATGATTCTCCTTTTGTAACTGGATTTTTTTAAGTTTATTTACTTTATGAGAGAGAGAAAGATATCTTGCTGTGCCATAGTTGTCCCCGTAACCTTTCAGTCAGCCAGGGACACAGGCTCATGCAGGCACATCTGACCTGTTCATGTTGAACTGGGATCTGAACCTCGGGAATTCATAAATGGCCTACTACCTGCACAACTGTGGCTAGGTCTATAATGTTTGAGTTTTTGTAGCTTCATAGGTACTTAAACATCTTGAGATAAAATTGTTCTTTTATTTTTTTCCTTCTTTTTTTTTTTTGCTAGAGGGTACATGTATTTGCTATAGAGAGACACAGAGAAAGAGCGAGAAGGAAAGTGAAAAGGCATTCTTCCATAGGGGATGGTCATATTGCAGTATCTTCTCCATTTCTTCTTTTGGAATTTTTGGCACACAAGCACATGAGCTCAGTGTGTTTCTTTCTTTCTTTCTTTCTTTTTTGGAGAGGTTTTTGCTATAGGGCGCGTGCACTCACCAGACAGACAGAGAGAGACATAGAGACAGAAAGCGAGAAATCACCCCCCCCGGGGGGGGGCAGTCATGCCGCAATCCTTTCTCCTCCATTCTCCTCCTGGGATCCTGGGCACGCACACACACGCGCCCGGCGTGAGTTTTAAGCCACCAGGTCCAGGACGCGAACTGCAGTCGACTACGTGGGAGTCCAGCGACATAGCCATTATGCTAACTGCTGGTTCCCGAGCTCAGTGTGTTTCTTAAACCGCTGGGTCTGGAACTTGACCTGTGCAGTTGACCATGTGAGGTCCAGCCACCTTAACCACCATGCCAGAGACTGGCCCCTAAATTTATTTATTATTTTCTTTCACAAGGAGTAGGGGGTTGGGGATCCATGTGAGGGTCTTGTCACATGTGGCCAGCATGTTTATGTTGACCCAGGGCCTTCCCGTCTAGCTTCAGTATTGCTTAGTGGCACCCTACCACTGGTAGCCTACCACCTCTGCCACTGTGGCTCAGCCTGGGGTAAAATTTATTCCAGTAGTTTGTAAGGTATTTTCTAAAGCCCTTTATATTTTGAATACTTTGTCAATGTTTTTACTCTTCTAATTAAACTGTGCTTTTAGATAGTTACTGACTTTCTGTGGTTCCATCAGAACTTCAGGATTGTTTCTCTTTCTATGACAAATAGCATTGTAATTAAGTAGATATTATATTGACTCTGTAGATCTCTTGAGTATTATGGACATTTTCTTTTTCTTCTTTTTTTTTTTTTTTTGTGCTTCTTTTTTTTTTTTTTTTTTTTGAGAGGTTTTTGCCATAGGGCGCGTGCGCTCTCCAGAAAGACAGAAAGCGAGAAATCACCCCCTGGGGGGGGACAGCCACACCACAGTCCCTTCTCTCAGGATCTTGAGCATGCATGCACACACGCCCAGCATGAGTTTAAGGTACCAGGTCTGGGACTCGAGCCACAGTTGACTACATGGGAGTCCGGTGACATAGCCATTACGCTAATTGCTGGTCCCCAAGTATTATGGACATTTTAACAATATTAATTCTTACAGTCCTTGAACACATGTATTTTTTTTATTCATTTACTATATCATCTTGAAATCTTCTATCAATGTTTTATAGTTTTTAATGTACAGATTTTTCACTTCACTGGTTAAATTTATTCCTAAGTGTTTATTCTTTTTTGATGCTATTGTAAATGGGATTGTTTTCTTAATTTCTTTTTCATATAGTTTGGTGTTAATGTGTGAGCATGCAACTGATTTCTGTATGTTTTTATATCCTGCAGCTTTATTAGAACCATTTATTAATTTTAACAGTTTTTTTGGTACTTATTTTTAGTTGTCTCATAAATATTTAGAATATCCCTGTGTGGCTGATGTATTATCTTGACTTTTAGTTTTAAAAATTTAGATCCAGGTTGTTTAAGTGACTAATCTGATGTATATTGGTAGTAAGTGGCAGAAAATGGGCCTTCCTAATTTTATTTTTTTTTTTCCTGCTAATCTAGACAACTTGACCTCCACAGTGGGCATAAACTTGTAGCAGGAGCCTGATTTCTATGTTCATGTGCAAGGAGCCCTTTGTCTAAGTGCTATAGGCATACTGCTGGGTTTATTCTCTTGAACACTTTTTATGGCTGTTTCATGCATCATCTTGATTCTTTTTTTTTTTCAGACAAAAATATAATACAGCATGGTAGATGTGAGCTTATTTAGCTGTGATCACAGTTTAGGCATGTTTTTCAAGTTTTGGAGTTGCTGTTAAGAGATCTAAGTCCTAGTCAAGGGTGATTCTGGCACTATTCAGTTATATTACTTCAATACTTCTCAGTTTTGATAGAGCACATTAAAAAATGGTATATGAAATATTTGAAGAACACAGATAATGCTGAACATCTCAGTTTTCATATTAATCACTTGAATCTAGCAGTCTTTAATGCAGAGACTGGCAAAATGTTCAATAGAGTATAATAAACATTTTAGGCTTTCTAGGCAAAGAGGCAAAGTGGATATATGTGTTGATACATGTGTAAGTAAGATAAAACTCTTTTCACGCTCTACCTCATTTGCTAGGGGTGAGTTATCCCTCATGGTAGGGATGCTTTGTATTCAACTGCAGTCAGCTGGTGACATTTTTGCCTGGATGACAGGACAGCAATGGTGGCCATGGTAGTGGCTATCAAAGTGACATCAAGATCCTTGTCCACCCTACTTTCTTCCCAGAGAACTCCACTGCTTCAACAAATTTCAAAGAATTGCTGATATGTAGACTGTGTTTTGTGATTTCCCCAAAAACAAAACTAATAAAACTCCATAAGCTGAAATTAAGGAAGACTTCTAAAATAGCTTAGAAGTCAAAGAAAATATCAAAATGGAAGTCAGAATTAAAATGGAGTATGTGACTAAGTAATGAAGTTACACAATGGAATAGGAAAATATTATTAGAAAAGAATACACTAAGGTAAAGACATTACTGGAGAAGAAAAAGATCATTATATGGTCATGAAATGGTTTCAGAGTTATTTAAATCTGTTTTTACTTACTAATACAGCTTCAAAAATAGTAAGCAAAAATATACAAAATCACAAGAAGAAAAAGACAGACTGCCTGTCATGGAGGACTTTAATATCTCAGTTTTCATTGATCTTGATTTTAAAAAAGGCATATAAAAAATTTGAAGAACGCAAATAAATTTCATCTAACAGATACGGCACAGCACGCATAGGTGCAAAATACATTTTTTATATACATAGAGCATTTATAAAATATATTTCAAGATGTGACCTAGTAATTAGTGAACTCAAAAGTCTTGGCCTTTTAAATACAGAGCTTCATATTTTGATAGATTATTACAAACTGTTTTTGCTTTGTGTTTACTAAATATAGCATCTTCTCTATATCAAATACTGTGGTATCTGCCATCTGTTCATCCTTTAATTTGTTAATAAAGTAATGACAGCTGACTAAACACTGCATGACAATTTTTCATTTAAAATTGTAACAGGAAATGCAGGAGAGTCCATGTAAACATAGTAGGATGAGCGTGGATTCTGTTTCAATTCTTAGTAAACCACTTACCAGCTCTGGGATCTGAGAGCGTACACCTCTAAAGTTCATCTTTAAAATAAGTATAATGTCTATTTGATAGGTGATGAGACAAATGAGACAATGAATATAGAGTACTTAGTATCAAACAAAGCACTACTGCTATTTTTCATATTATTCACAGAGGGCTTACTTTAATACCTGCAAAGTATTAGTTCCAAGTTAAGTGAGCTTTTTAATTTCCAATATGCATGATTAGGTATTATTAGTTATTTTAGACTTTATAACTAAAACTCTTATCCCTCATATTGCCATAGAACAGGTACACATTATGAATTTTCCAAATCAGTATACTTGTCATGCTGGCTCTTTTGCCCTCTGACCTACAGGAGATAAAAGTAAAAACTTGAGAGAAGACAGTGGGCTTCTCAAAGAATTTAAACTCTTGGATCAGCTTTCTTAGATTTCAGAGCATTTAATCCTTTGTTAGGTCTTGTGAATGTGAAGTTTTTTTTTGTACTTAGGTTTTGACCTATCAAAATACACTTTTACTTTTGTTAGTTTTAATTCTTCTGGTGTTTTCATGACTACTTAATTAATAATACTTCCTTTGTGTGTTTGTTTTGTTTTCAAGCTCCAGAGGATGTGTACATGTACACATGTTCAAGAGAGCATATGCACCCTTCATCCCCCAAAGAGGCCTGGCCATGCCACAGTCCTTTTTTGTCCATTTCTCTGACTCATTAGGACCCTAGACATATATGCATGTGCCAGTATTTTTTTTTTTTTCTAGCCATCAGTACCAGAACTTGAACTCTGGTTTGTTATGTGGAATCTGGATTAACTTCTTTGCTATGAGACCAGTCCAGTGGATACATTTTTAAAGACTAAACCCATGTTTAAGGGTTGCACTTTTTTATCTCTCTTCTAACCAGCCATCCTCCTCTGAAAAGGGGCCAAATCAAAATTTAATTGCTTGAGGGACCAGCAGTTAGCATTATGGCTATGTCATTGGACTCCCACAAGTCGACCGTGGTTCTAGTCCCAGACCTGGTGACTTAAACTCATGCCGGCGCATGTGCGTGCATGCCCAAGATCCCGAGAGGAGAATGGATGAGAAGGAATTGCGGAGTAGCCATCCCCCCTGAGAGGTGATTTCTCGCTTTCTATCTCTCTGTCTCTGTCTGGCAAGCGCACACGCCCAATAAGAAAAACCTCTCCAAAAAAAAAAAAAATTTAATTGCTTGATTCCCAAGGAAGCATAGATTTGAAATTTTGAGGTATTTAAAATAGGCAGAAACTCCATAAGATACTTAACATAGAGAAGGAATGTATTTTATTTGTAGTTGTTAAAAGTTTAGCAGTAATGTGAGTCGTTAATGACCAGTCTCTAGTGGAATCTTTAGTTTGAATTGGTTGTTTGCCTATGACTCTTTAATATCTAGTCCTAGTTTAACAACTATTTATTGTACATAAATTTGTGTATACATATTTCAAAGTAGACATGTTTTTATAGATTCAATTACATGTCTTTATCAAAATTACTATAAAATGTTTTAGAAACAAGATCATCATATTATCTTATTAAAATAGTTTCTCATAAAAAATGTTCTCTTGTTTTTAGATTACCTCTCTAGTGACCCTTCAGCTGCTAAACCTGGTTGGCCATGATGATCAACTCGATGGACCAAAATACAAATGCACAGTTTCTCTAGACTTCATCAGAGCTATTGCAAGGTAGAAGTAGAATTATCATTAATGTAAAATGTGCTGAATTATGTAAATGATATACTAAATATAAAAATTAATGTTCTTCCTAATGTAATGTCATAAGTCATTTAAATGAGAAAAGATCATTTAAGTGCCAAGAATGAATAAGCTGCTCTGTAGAATGAACCGTCTCGTCAAGTTTACAAATGACATAAAATTGGGAGAAATAGCTAATATGTTATATTACAAAAATAAGATTCCTAAAGACTTTAATGACTGAAATAATGGTCCCATGGTAGCAAGGTAAGATTTGGCTTCAGAAAACTCATGTCTACTGAAAGACAGGAGAGACCTGAGTCCGAAGTATTTTAGCTGACTGCATGGCTTTAAAAATCCTGACTTAGGTCACATTGATAAAATGTCTGGTTCAAAGGAGATGATAGTTCTTTGTGTTGCCATAGGCAGACTGACTCTGGTATGTTAGGCTATAGTTTTGAGTTTTAAGAAGGGCACTGACAAATGGGAAGCATGGGAAGAGTGATAGAACAAGTGTCACTTCCCTCACTGAGAGAAGAGCCTTAGAAGAACATGTTAACTGTCTCAACTGTTGGAAGGACTGCCATGTACAAAATGGATTAAACCAATTCCAAGTCATTCCAGAGCATTAGTAGTTCTAGAAAGGGCAGTTTTAGAAAGTGTGTTTGTCAAGATGAGAGCTGTCTAAAAATGTAACAAGTTTTCTCATAAAGATGTATACTTAGTGTTATGGAAAATGTTCAAGCCATTTATATGAGTAAATGACTTCTCATGGTTGCAGCTGGATAACTTATCCGTCAGGACTGTAATAAAAGAGGTAGTACATATGTCGACTGGTAGGTTAAACAAGACAATCTATAAAACAGTGTTCCCAACCTTTTTGTATATGAAGATTCCATTTTAGGATATTTAAAAAATTAATCATATGGGAACCAGCAGTTAGCGTAATGGCTATGTCGCTGGACTCCCACGTAGTCGACCGCGGTTCGTGTCCCGGACCCGGTGGCTTAAAAAACTCACGCCGGGCGCGTGTGCGTGCGTGCCCAAGATCCCGAGAGGAGAATGGAGGAGAAGGGATTGCGGCGTGACCATCCCCCCTGGGGGGTGATTTCTCACTTTCTGTCTCTATGTCTCTCTCTGTCTGTCTGGCGAGCGCACACGCCCTACAGTGAAAATCTCTCCAAAAAAAAAAAAAAACTTAAAAAAAAAAACTTAAAAAAAAATTAATCATAAAGTATTTACATGTATTTTAAGTTTTATAGTATATAGATATGAAACATTATTATTAGTGTTTTTTTGTTTATTTCTTTGAGAGGTTTTTGTTTGTTTGTTTGTTTGTTTGTTTTTTTGCTGTAGGACATTAAACTTTCTATAGAGACAGAAAGTAAGAAATCACCCCCAGAGGGGATGGCCATGCCACAGTCCCTCTTCCTCCATTCTCCTCTCATGATTTTGGGAATGCATGTATAAGCACTCGGCGTGAGTTTCAAGCTACAAGTCCAGCACCTTAACCATTACACCACCTAATGCCTCCTATTATTTTTTTTAACAGCACTTGTTATAGGTAAGGATTTGCAGATCTTCTCTAATGAATTGTACAGCTTCATGAGGTTCTGAAATCTAGGCAGCTTCTACCCTGAAGTCCTCCTGATTAAAAGTTCTATTATGTTATGATCCAGATTTTTGCCACATTTTGATGGCATATAGACTCTCAAACATAAAATGAAGGTTTTAATATTTCATTGTGATAAGAACAGGCAAACTTTTACAAAGAGAAACGTTTTTCATATGTACTTGGTATGATTAGAAAGCAATGGTTTTCTAGACAGTGATAATTAGAACCTCTATCTAAAGCATAACTTTGGAATGAAGCTTATTTATTTTAGAGATTTTGTTTTTATTCTGAATGTGTTAGGTTGTATTAATCATTTACAGGACAAAGATTTATGAGTCTCTAATATAGTGAATATAACACTGAACCAAACTTAATTTTGTGTTACTTAATCCATGGTATCACAATGAGATTAAACATATCCAGAGATGTGTACTTCCATTTACCATCTCAGGAGGGAGCAGGGGGACCAGCAGTTAGCGTAATGGCTATGTCGCTGAACTCCCATGTGGTCGACCACAGTTCGAGTCCCGGACCGGTGGCTTAAACTCATGCCGGGCCCATGTGCATGCGTGCCCAAGATCCTGAGAGGAGAATGGAGGAGAAGGGATTGCGGCATGGCCATATCCCCTGGGGGGGGATTTCTCACTTTCTATCTTTCTGTCTGTCTCTGTCTTTCTGGTACGCACACGCGCCCTGTAGCAAAAACCTCTCAAAAAAAAAAAAAATAGGGAGCAAAAACCAGAGATCTAGAATCTTCCCATAGATCTTGGGAAGTCTTTAATTCACTTTCGTTTTTTATTCTAACGTACTTTTCATGAGCAAATAATAAGCCCCACTTTCTTTTCCAACATCTACCGTATTCTTTTGTACTTTCTCGTACCTATAACATTTTTTACTTTTCTGCTGACTTAACCTCCCATTCTTTTCCTCCTTCCCATACCTTTCCATTTTCTCTTAATGTTCTTCCGCATTGCCATAGCTTAAACCTGATTCTTCACTGGGGGTACTGCTTCCCCTGGAGTCATCTCTAGTGGTCGCTATTTATGTTTTTAGGCCTCAGGGTGGGGTCATTTCTTCTTGTTGCCTTTTCCAGATTGTTAATTGCCTTTGACTTGTAGAAATGTACACTTCTTTAAGACTTTTGCAATCTGGCTCTATTTGCCTATTTTCCTTTTTTTTTCTTTTTAAGTAATTTATTTAAATTGGACCAGAAAGGGATGGGGGCGGGGGAGAAAGAGAGGTAAAGCAAGTGAGAAAGTGAGAAAGCAAGCCACCAGGTCCAGGATTTGAACCGCTATAAGCCATGTGGGAGTCCAGTGCCCTTAATCACCACACCACCTGCAGTCCCATATTTGCCTGTTTTCTTGATGACCGATCTTTTATCAACCTCCCAACCCTTCCACTTCATGTGCTGAAAAATAGAGCATGTGACTCACAGACTTTTTTTCAACTCAGATTCTTTTTGTTTGTTTTGTTGTTGTTGTTGTTTTACACATACCAGTCATCTTTTATTGGATGTGAATTCTCGACTGGGATATGAAAGAACTCAACAAGTTCCTTTGGAGGGGTGCTAAGCCAACTGGTTCAGTGTATGACCTCCATGCTGGCCCTCTTCAGTGGTATTTGCGTCACTGCTTGTGTTTGAGTTCCTTATAAGAATGGCAGTAGCTGAAGAGTACATAAGCGGCCAGCACCATAGAAACCCCAGTAACACCCGCTTTCTTCACGTTGATGCACTTGTTATAATACCGGTAGTAAGTTCTCTGAAATGCTCCAGTAATGTCTTTGGGGGTAAAATCCTGTATCATTATCCAGCTTGGCAGCTCCCCAAGTTTGACATCCATGAGGTTCTTTTCCTTCACTGGTACGACTGATACCATCTTGGAGTCCTGGTTTCTCTCAACTCAGATTCTTGACTCTATTCAAATCACAGATTGATCCAATCATCTGTGTTGGCTGTGTTGGCCTTCACTGTATTTCATAGAACAAAATCAAAACTATCAGTGGAGAGCTCCTTGAACTCCCTACATTGGAGCCCATCTTCTCTTTCTTTCCATTTTCAATAGGATGACATCTTTCTTCTTATCTAAGGTGAATTCCTCCAGCTATGTTCTAAAATTCCATCTCTTCCATTTCCCTGGAACCTTTGTTAGTCTGTTGATTTATCCTCTCTGTGACACCCAACACTGTTGACCACTTTCTTAAAACTCTTTTCTGAGAGCCTTTGATTCCACAGTCATTCAGTTTTCCTCTCAATTCTTTGGCTCTTTTTACTAGGGCTCAGTTATCTACTTATCCTTTCTACCTGACCTGTAATACAGCTATTTCTTGAGGGCTACTCCTAGGCCCTTTTCTCTTCTCATATTAGACATTTTTTTCCTAGGCCATTTTAGCTACACCACTGACTTAACCATGTGTGTATTAGTAACTCCCCTACTTTAAAAGATCAGCCCCTCCCCTTTCATAATATTCTTGACCTTTGTTCAGTGTTTTCCAGCTATGTCAATACAGTTTCAAAACTGAACTCAATAATTCTTAAGCCAGCTTGGTGGAGCAGTGATAACATGCTGCTCAAGTAATGCTGAAGATCAGAATTCAGTTCCCCAGTCAGCTTATACATGCTGAGCATGCACACCTGCCCATGACCATGGGTGGCTGGGAAGGTCAGGGTTGGGATTATGACATGAGGCCCTCTGGGGGTGCTTATCTTTCTCTCTCTTTTACTCTTATGAAATAAACTATTTAAAAAAAAAAAGAATTTTAACTTGCTGATACCTACTAACAAAAAAAAGGAGAGAGCTGGCTTTCTTCCAGTGTTTTCTATTTTGGTATTTAGTGCTACAGTCTGCCTTGTTACATAGGCCTGAAACTTGGAGTCATTTGTGGTATATCTCTCTTCCATACTCTCAAAATCTGGTCATTAGTTCTGTTGAACCTACCAGGTTCCTCCCATGTATGGGTCTACCACTGTAGACCAAGCCACCATCATCTCTTCTCTAGTAGTCTCCTAAGTTGATCTGTCTACTCATTATTTACACTATAGCCAGAATGGTCTTATAAAAGTTTAATGTCACCATCCTACTTAAAAATCTTTAGTAGCTTCCCATAACTCTTGGGATAAAAACCAGCAACTTTGAGTTAGCCTATAGGCCCCAAATGGTCTAGCCTTTGTGTCTGGCCACATCTGACATAATATGCCTCTCCCTGGTCAAAAACAAACAAACAAACAAACAAACAGAAAAAAACCTTAAAAACAATGTAATTAAAAAAATAGCTATATCACTATTCTCATCAGCCTATATTCTAGGATTTTTTGTTGTTCATAAAAAGGGGAGAGAGGATTATACCTCCTAAAGGGGTTGTAGGATTGAAAGTGGGCTAGTATTTATTTTTTAAATATTCTGGTGCTGATAGGAAAGAACAGAAAAGGAGAATTATTGATATGTAAAATCCTTAAATCTTAAACAAGGAGTCTGCAAAAGTTCATGTAAAATGTCTCTTATGAAAAACTATGCAAGGATTTCAAAAACTTTGTACCAAAATAAACTTGTACTTTAATTCTATTTTTCCACAAACTTTCTGAAGTCTTTTATATAAGCTTAGGATTTAGAACACGAATTGAAAGAGCCCTGGATGAAAAAGGGAACCCCTTTTGCATTATTACAGGAAGAAAAGATGGATTTAGATGAAGCAAAGTTTGGGCATTTGATGGCAAAAAGTTGAGGAAGTTCTCTGGAATGGCTTCTATTTTCTCTGTGAAGAATAAGGCATACTTTAGGCTAAGGTATGAAGTTGTAGCACTTGGAGAGAAATATGGAATATTTGTAATAACTGCCATGGGGAATGGAAGGAATTGCTAACAAGAAAAGCATTTGTTGAAAGTGTTGGGTTCTTGACTTTGCATTTACAATGGCACAGATCTGTAAGACTTGTGGTCCTCTCGAACAGTATTCCATATGCTAGAAAATGGGACAGCAAAAAATTGTAACTGAAGTCACATAGAACTGGGTTTTTGTCAGGTGTGCTGGGTTTGGTAGATGACAGCAAGTGAGCATTTAAACTCTCAATGCCTGGCATGGACGTACTTAGCAAGCATTAGCAGATCAGTAAAAAGAGAAGAGGATTGTGAATGGGTTGTCTCAAGGTGATCAAGATAGCTTAAAAGGAGAAATTGGGGATCAGGGTGTAGAATGTCCTAATGTATGCTTTTAGAAGTAGAGCATTTCTGAGTGTGTTCATGAGTGTTGAAAAGGTTATTGGAGGTGAGAAAGACAAGTATACAGTGAGTCCTTAGGCTGATGCAGGCTTGAGATGGAAGGGAATACTGAACTGGATGGTAAATTATTCAGTTACTAACAAATGATGACAAGGAGGATAGAGGGTGGTAAACAGAATTATCTGGGTCCCAGATGAGCAGAGTTCATTGCATAAGGAAACTAATCTCACCTGACAGAACTATCTGGGGTCCAGTAGAGAAGCAAGCTTTCGTTGGAAAGAACTAAAGAAAGAACTTTGTCCTTTAGGGGAAACCAAATTTCAATTAGGCCCAGAAGGGGCAAAAATTCATTCATTGAAGAGACAACATAGAGAGCTTTCTTGGCCAAGGGCCAATGGAAAGTTTGGACAGAGAAGCAGTTAGGAAACTGGTTCCAGAAGGGAACACAGAATATGGTGGTAGAAAATGGGAGAAGACAGGTAACTGAGATGTTTAATAAGTATTGTCCTTGGATTGATCTTAATATGGATGGCAATTATGTTACAATTATTTTTTTCTCTATACTCAATGGGAAGACATTATAAGGTTGTTTTAAGTTGCCTCTTAAAGCTGTATGTCACAAGTTGTCAGAAGAACCAAGTGAACAAAGAACTCTAGCTCAAGCTGCCCACCAAAGTAAAAGGAAATAAAACAATGTCTCGTGAGAACAAAGCATTTCAATGTAAAGTAAAAGAATTGTCAAAGTGAAATAGAAGGATTAAGGCAAAATTGAATCCTTAAATATATGCCATATAATTAACTAACTTACATTAATCTAAATTATGATTTAAGAATTGCTCCTAGGTAAACTGCCACCAAAAGTTTTTGTGCTTATTCTATTTCTTTCGAGCTGCTTACTTAAGAAAATAATTCATTTGTGCTCTGTGGGAGAATCTCCTGTATTATATAAAAGCTATTCAAACCTTAAAAATGTATTTGTATGAATCTGTGTCTGAAGCCATGAAAAGTAAGAGAAAGTACATGCAAAGTATATAACTCTCATTTATAAGTTAAAACTTTCTTGAGAGTGGGTTGTTTGTCTCCAAGTCTTTTATAACATAGTTATCTTACAGAGTTTTCTTTAGAATATGTGACCTAATTTTCGATGTTGTCCTTGTGGTTATTCTGTCAGATTTTGTCATCTCTTAGAAGAGTGTATGTGGGGATCAGTTGGCTAGTCATCTATTAATATTGAGGGGTAGAAGAATGATAGTCGTCATAAATCTTGGATGGTCATTGTTTGTTAAAGGAATAATCTTATATATTCAAATTCAGACTTAGTTGCAATTGTTGTTTTTATAATCTAAAAATGTTACAATATGATTCAGTTTGCTTGAGTATTTTCCAGGGGCAAGGCAGACAAGTGGTATGTAGTTAAGTTTTTATAAATGAGTACATTTAAGATACTTAGTGTTTCCATTCATTTTACTGAAGAAACTTATGCACAAACTGTGCTCTAACACAAATAGATCCTATGACAAACAAATCACAGTACTTTGTGTTCTCTTCTAGTTTATTAGACAAACATATCTCCATAGCCATCACAACAGAGTTACAGTTAATTCTTTGTTCTTTTCTCACTTCATGTGTAGGTATGTCTTCATAGCATTCATTTTATACAGTTAGTAATATTCCATCAGAGAGTGAGTGCATTGTAATTTAGGTTTTCTTCTAGTGTAGGAATTTAGTAATTTTAGTTTCTTCTAATCTTTCAAATTTTACCCAAAGCCAAAACATGAAGTTCATTTTACCTATCACTTTAGATTTTATAATCTTAAGACCCAAAGTCATTGTAGAGAAACGTGACTGAGGAGATGTAAAAATTCTGCTTCTCTTTTTTGTTTATGGCTAACAGTCTGCAACAGGGAACCTCTGAAGTTTGTGGACAAGTAAGATCAAAGTATAAATTAATTTTGATATGACAAAATTTTGAAATTCATGCATTTTTTTAAATAATAGGCATGCTCTATGAAATTTTTGAAGATCCCTTTTATCTGTTTTCTTTTTAAGATTTCTTTAAAAAGATATTTACAAATAGTATCATATTTAAAAAAAATAACTTAGCACATACCTTCTTGCTAGTAAATTTGGAGGTTCTGGAGTTGAACCAAAAATAAAAAACACAAAGATAAAATAGCTTTATGATTTAACAACCATACCTTTTGTATTTTTATGCACGAGGTTATTTATTTTCAACTTAAGTAACTTATCTTTGGTTCTTTCATCATTTGGTAACAGGATTGTTTGGGCAGTGTTTTTATACCATTTGGAAAGCATTAGTTACTAGAGAGGCACCATTGTAAGGAAACGAATATGGTAACTTCCAGTCCAACATTAGGTACCACAATAGTCATAGCATCTCATTTGAGCTATTTTAAAATGTGTTTTCATAAGCTTATCTATAGTTCACCATTTCAGATTTTTTTAAATATTAAAAAATCTGTCAGTGATTTGCCTAGAAACTTTATTATAGAAAGTATTTTACAGAATGCTAAGACAAAAACATTGATGATAGTTTAATAAAAAAGAGCATGCAATTAGTGAATCTTTAAAAGGCTATTCTCACATCGATGATTATTTTTGTGGAACTGAATGCTTAATGCTTTAATTTTATACTTATTGCTATATCATTATATCTAATTATTTTGACCATTTATTCAAATAATAAACCTCCAAGTCTGAATATTTATAGTGACGACTGAGTTTGGAGAAAGGAAAATAATTATATGTCTCCTTCTCTGCTATTTTATTCTGCCTGCCATCAGAGTACAAAAATAACATTCTCATCGTCTGTTTGTTGTATCATATTCTTGGATCATACAGATTTAGTTACAATACACACACATAGGTCAGCCAGTGTTAAAAGATTGAAAAGAATAAAAACTACAAATGGGGACAGAAGGGTTATACATTATGTAATGATGAAACAGGTGTTTGGAAGACAAACAATGTTCAGAGCAAAGAAGATTTAAATACTTGTGCATTTCTAATTATTTTATTCTGGCTATTAGACAAAAAGCAAATAGCTTTCAAATGAAATCTAAAACTTTATAGTATAATTGAAACAGAGAATGTTGAATAGCTCTTTTCTTTTTTTAGAAGTGTAAACTTTATGTATAGACAAAAAGAAAAAAACTTCTTAAGAAACTTTTCCTACTGACATTTCATAAATTAATGTTAATGCTATCATGATGCATTTGGTAGTACTGTAGGATTAGATTATTTACCATTAGTTGTGAATTATTTTGTATGTGCTTTTCGGAATTATTACAAAGCTGAGCAGTCTTGGAGTGAGAATGCTAACATATTATCTGTTTTTGTTTATAGGACGGTGAACTTTGACATAATAAAATACTTGTATGATTTCTTGTGAAAACAAGCTTCAAAGCCATATGGACACTGTGACAATGACTAAGCCAAGCTGTGTTCATCCAACTACTTAGCTGGCCAGAGAGAGGAGTTCTTTGGCTCTATTGGATTTGTCCAAACAGGTGCTGGCCCAGCATGGAATCTGATGAAAATATTCTGATTGGTCTGGGTGGATGTGAGCAGAAGACTATTTACCAGGGACCCTGGAGTATTTGGAAGCAACGTGTTAATTATAAACAGCAGGGTTTGAGCACAATCTGTTCTGCTCTTAATGATGTTATCTTAACACTGAAATTGCCTGAAACCCATTTACTTAGGACTACATTTTGCTCTGTGAACTATCCCCTGCGCTTTGAACGCGCCAGCGGCCCTTGCTTATATGCCCAGTCTTTTTACTTCCTCTCCACAGGAACCTCTGCAGTTGCTTGCCAAAGCAGATTTTCCTAAGGCCACTGTTTTAAAAGATCATAGTTGCAAAATATAGTAAATACAAGTTCTTTTTAAAATCCAGGCTTGTATATGCTAATTTTTTTTGTTTTCTCAAAAGGCAAGATAGTTTGTTCAGATAATGGACCAAGTTTCCATCCCTGAGCCTACTTGATAACTACAGTGTGATTTTACTTTATCCTGGTCACTCTTGCAGTTAACCACCCCAGCCTAGCTTTTTATCAGCATGATGGTTTCCTTCTCTTTCCTTACTTTTTTTTTTTTTAATTTTTATTTTATTTAATCATTGGTGTTAAAGGGTTCCACAATAAAAGTTTTCCTATGATTTATCATTTGTGAAACTTGGTTCTGATTTTTTTTTTGTCTGTTCATATTTTTGAAGTTTTCTTTTAGAATTTGATTGCTTGAAAATTGTTTCGAGCTGGTTTAAAGTGCTTAATTAGATAACCTAGTTTAAATTTCAGTAGAATTTATTCCTTTGTTAAAGATAAATTCTCATGATAAGCAAGCAGGTTGGAAACCTTTTTCTGTAGTGATTCTTTAACCCTATCTGACTTAGTTATCTGTTTGCTTTTCTTTCAAGGTAATGAGTAGGGAGAGAAGGAATGGAATTCCTTTTTGCCTGCCTATATCAGACAACAAGGGAAGACTTTCTTGCCCAAACAGTGCTATCTAGAAAGAGCGATTAAACATCCCTACTTCAAAACTCTTGTTCTAGAGAAAATGGCGAAGTATTGTGTTTCATTAGATGTTTAGAGACGCCAGGACCAGGGCAAAGCCATTCAGTATGTATTCAGGTTTGAGTTTCCTGCACATAGAAAACCCTGAGTCACCAAAGTAGAAAGCAGTTTGAGTAGATGACTTAAGCAAGAGCACCTGGGATAGTTTTCAGCCTCTCCTATTTTGCTGTGCAGCTATATGTGTGCTATGCAGCCAGTCAGGCTGGGTCAGTCTGCTACTGAAGGAAGAACTGAGGTATCAGAGTGAGGAGAGATTATCAAATAGGAAACTGGGGACAGAAAGAAGGTGAAGTTCTGGTAAGTTACTGCCCATGCTCCCTCCTCACAGCTGGTCACTGCCATCTCCTACCCAGCACATGTCTCTGCTTATACCACTCCACACTCTGTTACTAGCCCCAGGTGTGGCTTCCCTGCCCAGTGCCTCATGTCTAGATTTTCCCTGCCCCTGTCTTCTGATGAGAACTTCCCTGTTTTGTAATTTGCTTTCTAATGGCTTGCTAAATGACTCACTCACTAATTTGATTAATATATTTAAATGAAGACTAACAGAACTTAATGTGGATATTTGCATTTTAACAAGGGTCATCTGTAAATAGAATTTTCTAATTGTAAGATGCAAATATCCAATTATAGAAGGGGCTCTAATGATGAGAAATATGCTGGCTGGTGAACCAGTTATGTCTTTTAAGAGAGAAGACACTTAACACTCAGCACCTACTCTGATTTAGATTATAGAAGGAGAAAGTTACCAGTCTGTGGGCTTTTAGATTTATTCATATGTAGGTGATCCTTCATTTATAAATATCTTTCAATATTATGAGCTAGGTATCCATAGGTGTAGACCCTAGTCTCTTCTTTCCTTTTAAGTCATCCTGAGACCATTCTTCATTGGTGAAGTAATTTCTTTCAATAGCTTTGGAAGGGATTCTGACTCAACAAACCTCATTTAATTAGCCCTAAAGTTACAGAGGGGTCAACACTTGATATCAGAGCAGCAATTTAGACTTCAGGCTCTGGCATCAGATTCTCTTGTATCAAACCCCAGCCATATCGCTACCGACTGTGTGACCTTGGGCAAGTTATTTAACCCTCAGTGCTTCTGTGTTCTTACATATATAGTGGAGAGTAGAATCTACCTCAGAGAGTTGTTTACAGGATTTAAAGAACTGATATTCATGCCAGTAATTCTCAACTGAAGGGCAATTTTGCCCACCAGGGAACATTTAGCAAGTTTTATAGACATTTTTGGTTATCTCAGTGGGTGTGGAGTAGAAGAAAGGCTTGTTGCTAAATATACTAAAATACATGTCTCATAACAGAATTATCTGGTCCAAAATGACAGTTATGCCAAGGTTAAGAAACTCTGGTCTATATAAGGTACACGTAGTAAGTGCTTAATAAATATTAGCTATTATCATGAAATATTAATTTGTAGCATAGAAAGGAGATAGGTAAGAATGTGGCGTCATTATAACCACTAAGAGACATATCCTTTTGTACTGTACACTTAGCCATTATTATTATTTGTTTAAAATTTTAGAGTTCCTCAAATGAGCTCAATAGCTTACATTTTTATCTTTAGAACTGAAAAGTTATCTACTGGATTCTAATCCATTTGCAGGTTTCAGTGTTTATTTATTTACTTATTTATTTATTTTTTTGAGGATCCTGCAAGACCATCAAAGTACATATGGGAATGATCAAGTCAGAGAGCAGGCAACTGAGTGAGGGTTTACATTGTTCACCTTCACAATGTGATGGCTGACTCAGTTAACCAACAACTGATTAATGTACTTAGGTGGTCTGAGTATGGAAAACTCAGATCCTTTTCCTACTCAGCCTGTTTTTTTTTTTTTTTCCCAGAAACAATAAGATTTTTGGTTTATATTTTACGGATGGTGCAGATGCAGACGTTTCAATCTTATAAAGTATAGCTGTCGGCTTCCCAAGTTCCCAAAATAAAAATATTCCCCCATCTCACCCTACTGACCAAGTGCCCTTTGGTTTCCTCAGAACGGGGGTTAAAAGGGTTGTTTGAATGTACCATTTTGATTTGGAGATCTTTCCTACACACATCATACCAAGTGGCCACTATTTTGGATAATAGTATTAGGCATGAGCCAAATCAACTTACACTATCTACCCACCATGCTGGTGGGAGAGAACAATCCACATCCATAAAACTACTTCACTTGACAGGATATGTTTATCAACAAATAAGTAGTTTAAACAACTTTCACCAATAAGGTGTCTAGTTTGGCTTTTAAAATAGGACGGTCATACATTTAAAAAGTAAATGTAGTTGAAACTGTGAATCAGGTACATTTTGAACCAAATGAACCATGCAGGAGAAAGGATTAATAAACCAATGTGCTTCGAATTTGTTCAAGTACTGATATTTCTGTATATAAAGATTTAGCATATATAACAGCTATCATGAGAAGTAAAAAAAGATTTTTCCCCAAAAATGAAAATATTAAAACTAAGTTAAAATACATAAAGTAGTTAGTATTCCACACAGCTTAAAAGTTGACAAATCAAAAGTTTACATGTCCCACTTGATCATGTGTGAAAATGCAAAGCAGGTATTAAAACCGATAGTAATGTCGAATATTTAAAACCAGTTTGTAATCGGGGGAACATCTAAATTCTTAATTAAAAAACACAAATGAAGTGAAAGCTTTAAACTGATACACACTGTTCACACCTATATTTCAAGTTAGGAAATGCATACTTGCAAGCAGCAATACAAAAGTATTTATGAAGAATGCATAATCTCTGAAAATTATGAAAACATCCCTGCTACCAATACATTTCTAAATACAAAACTGACTACCATATTTGTT
This sequence comes from Tupaia belangeri chinensis, assembly GCF_000334495.1. NCBI lineage: Eukaryota > Metazoa > Chordata > Mammalia > Scandentia > Tupaiidae > Tupaia > Tupaia belangeri. The sequence continues at coordinate 3,377,573 of NW_006159500.1, read as the reverse complement.
ACTTCTGTGTAGCGAGAGAAATTCATTTTCAAAACAGATAAAATTCAGTCTTTAGGTGTGAATGGTATGAATGACAGTCCCTTTTTTTTTTTTTTTTTTTTTTTAAATTTTCTTAGTCTCGTTTGGGATCCTTAAGCATGCAAAAGCTTTGAACAAGAGGGTCCACAATGGAACCAGGGTTGGTTGTCTTATGGCATCCAGTTAAGCCAGAGCTGGGAATGCCTCTGGGTCATCCACATCAGGAGCAGAAGTGCTTGACTTGTCGGTCCTGCTGCCACGGTTTGGATGTCTACCATGCCCATGCCCACCATGTCCTGGGTGGCCAAGGTCTCCAAAATTGATCTCCAGAAAGAGATGTTATATCATTTGCTGGCTTCCGGAAATGATGGTCCATAACTGAATCTTCAGCATGAGCCTCTTCACTCTTTGATTTATGAAGAACAAATCCCTTCTTCCACTGTCCATCAGCACCTTCATTTGGTTTTTGAATATTAAATTCTACTTTTGCCTGGTCCTTATTTTGAATAGCCTTCCACTCATCCAAAGTCATCTCTTTTGGATCCTCTTCCTTTACCTCTTCAACCTCATTTTCCTTATTTTCAGTGTCTGCTACTTGATGTTTTTCACCCTCAGGTGTTCCCTCAGTCACAGTTGATTGATCCAAGTCAGTTAATTCATCTTTGACAGTTCCCCAGTTGTGAGATCTGCTACCTCCACGTTTGTCCTCACGCTTCAGGCCAGATCTATCACTTCCACTATGCCTATCAAATTCACGCTTGCCACGGGAATCAAATCCATCTCCTCGGCCCATTCCACATCCACGGCCTCCTCGACCTCTTCCAAGACCGCCACGGCCTCAGATAGGTAGGTCCATTATAGGTCTGTCATCTGAAAATTCACCTCCTTCACCCTTTTCTTCAAGTGGTTTTTCAAGTCTCCTTTCACGTGGCAGTCGCCTTTCTGGTCTCCTGTCAATTATTTTCCCATCACCCTGAAGTTGTTGATCAGGCCGCCTTCCAACATGTCTTATTCCTTCTTTCTTAAGCGCCACGGGCGGCTGCATCTCCTCCTTCTTGTCAGTCACGCCAACGTTGGGGGTCAGCGGGTTCTTGGGGTCTTTCTGGGACTCTTTACGCAGCTGTTTGCCCGCAACGTTAGAGTTGGTCTGAGCTGCGGGCCTGAGCTGCACTCTTGGCCCCAGGGCCCCCAATGCCGCCCCCGCCGGCTTTTTTCTTGTTCTCTGCTGCCTTCAGCACCTCAAAGGGGTCCGATTCATCGTCAAATAACTGGTCAAATCGGTGGGTGACCATGCAGCGGAAGTCTTCCTGTAAATGCCCTGGCATGATGGTAGCTCCGCGACACGTTCCTCCAGGGATTGCAGGAGGCTGCACCGAGCCAAGAGTATCTGCTTTAGCTCTTCCCACAAGATGCCTCAGCCTGTTTTCTATATATTGGGTTGTCAGAAAAGTCATGATGTATTTTTTTTCTGTTTGTCTATGCAAAAATACATCATGACTTTTCTGACAACTCATTAGTACTCAGTGATCATTGTCATTGCCTAAGCCAGTTTACATGACTCCTACTCAGAACTCTCCTGTGCTCTTCAACTTACACAGAAAAGAACTAAGGTCCCTGCAAGGCCATACAATCTAACACCCATCATCTCATCGTGAAATAACCACCTCTATGTGATACCTACAATTACCAGTGGAGTAAGACTGATCTCTAAACCACATCCAACTGCCTTCTCATTTCCTTTTGGATTTCTCACAAGCACCTAATGATAATATGTCCAAAACTGAACTCATGATCTCCACCCACAACAGAACTAGTCTTACCCCAGGCACTATCAACACTGAAGGCACCTGTGGTCCAGGCCAGACATCTATCTTTTTTGTCCACAACTGTATTCTCTGCACCTCAAAGTGCCTGAAATATGTCTTGTACTTAGTATTTGTTGCTGAATGTTAAATAATTAAATGGAAACATCCATTAAACTAGATCTCCAATTTGAAAGATCAATGAAATGGAATATGAGTTATCTGAAACCTAGGCAAATCTTTAATTCCTCTAGAAACCCAGGCTCTTTCCATCATGCCAAAGCTACCACTATTTACTCAAACAGTTGAATGCCTTCTAAAATTCCCATCATTACTGTGCATCAACATGCAGTTAAATGAATGAATTGATTATAATTTTCTCTGCTCTATCAAATTCCCCCTTCTCAAACTGTGTCTCATGAATGTGTGTCACTGCTGGAAAATGAACACTGACTGTGTATTCAGGGCATTTAATGGCAAATTTGAGTGAAATGTTGATATCTTGATAGGAAAGATTTCTTTGAGCTCTGCTAAGCATTTTTGCAAGCAAATTGTGTCAGCAGCCTGAAATTATATGCAAAATTATCTAAACTATTCACATGTGATAGGCAGTCACACTTTGTAGTAGATGAGGCTTTCAAATGTAGGAGATGAAGCTGAATAATATCAACCTCTGGTCTAATTACCTGCAATCCAGTCTCTGCTCATGGTTAAAGGCATAAAATTGAAACAATTTTGGTACGCAATAGTGAGAGATTTCAGGTAGCAGTGGAGACACTAAGCTCCGACTGTACACATGGGGCAATTTCTGTTTTCTAGCTGTAATTTTTGAGACTGAGTACTTGATGTATTAGGTTGTTGGAAAAGTCATGACGTATTTTTCTATGCCAAAGTTTGTTATGACTTTTCCAACATCCCAATAATAAGGGATGCAATATTCTTTGGCTTAGTCTTTGCTTTGCATAGTACAAGCAGAGCAGGGCATAACTTGGAGGGAATGCTAGACAATTGTGGAAGAAGATAGGGTAAGAAGGGTGATGGGGGCAAGGTTCTGTGTGGCCTTGCAGGGCATTGAAGGGCCTTAATTCTTACTCTGTATGAGTAGAAGATCATTGAAGTGTTTTGAGCAGAGGAGTAACATCTCTGGCTTTGGTATTGAAAAGAATCAATGAATGCTATATGGAAAATAGGTGGGGGGGGGATCAGTTAGTAGGCTATTAAAATAATGCAGGTGAGAATAATGGTGGCTTCAGTAAGGGTGTTAGAGTGCAGATGGTGAGAAGTTGTCAGGTTGTAGATAGAATTTGAAAGAAACATTCACAGGAGTTGCTAATTTATTGGATGTCAGAGTTGTGAAAGATAAGAATGACTCCAGGATTTTGATCTGATCATCTGGAAGGGCGGACTTGACCTGGCTAAGATGAGGAAGACTGAAGGAGCAAGTTGGTAGTGGAAGGGAGGGGTCTAGTATCAGTGTTTCAGGTGTGGGCATGGTAAACTAGAGATTTCTACTAGGTATGTGCTATGGATTGACTATATGTGTCCTTAAAAATCCGTATGTTGGGGGCCAGCAGTTAGCATAATGGCTATGTCGCTGGACTCCCACGTAGTTAGCCATGGTTCGCGTCCTGGATCCAATGGCTTAAAACTCATGCCGGGCGCATGTGCATGCGTGCCCAAGATCCCGAGAGGAGAAGGGAGGAGAAGGGATTACAGCGTGGCCATCCCCCCTGGGGGTGATTTCTCACTTTCTGTCTCTCTGTCTCTCTCTGTCTGTCTGGCAAGCGCACGCGCCCTATAGCAAAAACCTCTAAAAAAAAAAATCCGTATGTTGAACCTTAATCACTATTGTTAATGTAGTGATGTAGTGAGAGCTGGGACCTTTAGGAGGTGATCAGGGCTTCAGAGCTCTGCCACATGAATGGATCAGTGACCTTATATTAATAAAAGAGAAGTGAAGGAGCTATTCACCATTTTTTTCCTTCAATCTTTTGTACCCTGTGAGGACATAGCATTCATTCCTTTTGCCCTTCTGTTTGTTCCATCTTGTAAAGACATGATGTTACTTTCTGGGGTTGGTGGGGGCACAGCCACAAGGCGCCATCTTAGGACTAGAGAGTAACCCTCACCTGACACGGAATCTCACCTAACAGTGAATCTGCTGTTGCCTTGATTTTTGGACTTCCCTGACTCCAGAATTGTGAGACATAAATTTCTGTTATTTATAAATGACCTACTCTCTGGTAGTTTGTTATAGTCATCTGAATGGAATAAGACAGTGTTTAAGTGGAGTCATCAAGAAACTGATTAAATAGAAAAGTCTGGAGTTCAGGATAGGAGCCCAGGCTGAAGATAAAAACTTGGGGGTCATCCATACCTAAATGGTAATATACAAGGGAATTCTGTACATACATGACCAGCTTCTCTGGGTAAGAAAACTATTTATTCACTGGAGAGGGCCAGGGTTTTACACAGGAACACTTAAAGCCTCTAGAAATAGAGTCTTTTCCTAGGGAGTTGCCCTTAACTATAAGGAATTTTTTGTCAGTCTTTTCTATGAGAAAGAGGGATTCATGATACAATTGGAATTTTCCTTTTTAAATACTAAAATTTTAGAGAATAAACTTTAATGCTGAAATGGTAAATGGCCTTTCCAGTATTAGGAGAAAGGAAAATGGGCCCACCCCACAGTGATACAAACAGTAGGGCACCACTGCACAAGGTTGCCTAGGTTCAAATCCTGGACCATCCTGAACGTGTAACTGTGGTAGCATCCACCTACGATCCTAGATAACTGGGAGGCTAGGGCAGAGGACTGCAATGGTGAGCCTGTCATATATACCTCTCTCTCTTTCTCCTACTCTCTCATTTAAAAAAATAACAATAGTAAGGAAAGAAAAGAAAAGAAAAAATGTCAAGAGAGGAGTGGATTGATCACAGATTTTGATAAATCAATGTATATACCACCCATAGCCCAGACAAAAATGTCTTTTAAATACCAAATTTGCAGATTAATTATGCTAATTAGATTACAACCGCCTGGGGCCAGCAGGTGGCATGGTGGTTAAGACACTGGACTGAACTGCAGTTCAAGTCCTGGACTTGGTGACTTAAAACTCATGCTGGGCATGTGTGTGTGTGTGCCCAAAATCCTGAGAGGAGAATGGAGACTAAGGGATTAAGCCATGGCCAGTCCCCCTGGGGGGTGATTTCTCATTTTCCCTCTGTATTTGGTGAGTGCACACTGCCTATGGCAAAAACCTAAAAAAAAGCAACAGTTAATTATTTTAAAGCTGTTTTTATTACTAAGCATTTACTTTCCATTTCTGAAGAATAAAAGAAATATGCTGAATATCTCCATTAAATATAAAGAAGGTTCATTCTAAGAAGATTTAAATGTGGACTATTTGGTTATTCATACATAACTTTTTTCCTGAAAATATCCATCAACCTACATATATGTGTGTGTGTGTGTGTGTGTGTGTGTGTGTGTGTATATGTGTGTGTATATTTTTTTTTTTTGGTCCTAATCTTGACAAATCAACTACTGTATCAAACTCAGTAGAGAATATGCTTCAAGTTGTAGGTTCAGATGTTGGACTGATTTGCACTGCTTCTTTCTCTTTATGCCAGGTGTGACCAGTGGTACTCAAGAGGCAGAATAAAATGGAACTGATGGCCTGTATAATTATTAATATTTTAAAAAGCCAAGTAATGAGAAGTCTAAGTAAAAACAGATTACTTCAAATCTAAAAAAGAGGGACCAGTAGATAGCTTAATGTTTATGTTGCTGGACTCCCACATAGTTGATTACGGTTCAAGTCCTGGACCCAGCTGCTTAAAATTCATGCCAGGTGCATGTGCATATGTGCCCAAAATCCTGAGAGGAGGATGGAAGACAAAGTACTGTTGCATGGCCATCCCCTCTGGGGGGGGGGGAATTTCTTGCTTTCTCTCTCTCTGTCTCTCTCTGACTTTTTGGAGAGCACACAAGTCCTATAGAAAAATTCTCTCTAAAAAAACCTAAGAAAGACATGAGCATCTGCTTACCACAGGCAAATACTGAGTGTTACACAGCTCAAAAGGAGAATTTAGCCAAAAAATATTTGATAGATCTGGATAATTACCAAATATTTGGAAAACAGACAAAATACTTCTAACGAACCCATTGGTTAAAGAGATTGGTTCAAGGGAAATTATTAAACACTTAAAACTAAGTGAAGATGCAATATTAACATTTGTGAGAAGCTGCTAAATTAATGACTGGTAGGAAATTTATAGTATTAAATATGTGGCTTAAGGAGGAAAAGTCTAAACTCAACCTAACCTTCTACTTTAAGAAACTAGAGAAAGAGCAAATTAAACCCAAATCAAGTAGAAGGAAGAAAATAATAAATATTTGAGTAGAAATGAATGAAATTAAAGCAAAACCAGGGGAGAAAAATCACTAAAACCACAAGTTGAATTTTTGAAAAGATTAATACAGTGAATAAGCCTCTCTCTGCTCAGGCTATCCAAGAAAACAAAGACACTGATTGATGCTGCTACTTGGCAAGCTGTTGCTATCTAGGAAGCCCATGTTCAATTCCTGGAGCATTCTAAAAAGCAGAATGTGGCAGACCAGCCACAGTTGTAGAGGCACTGCATAATACTGGAGCCGCAAGGGAGACCTTGATTTGTATCTCAGGTTGACCTGAATATACCAGCATGCCCATATATGCCTGTGACCTTGGTCTGCTGGAAGGGGAGGACCTCAGCATGCTGAGACCTCGTTCAACGTATCTATCTCTCTCTCTTGCTTGGTCTCTGATGAAATAAAAAAACAAATTAACAATGCATGCAACAACGTAGATGAAACAAATGTATTATGCTACGTGGAAAAAAGCCAGATTTGTTCTATATAATTTCATGTATGTGACATTTTGGAAAAATTTGGAAAGTTACTGGGACAGAAAATGGATCAGTTGTTGCCAAGTCCCAAAGATGGAGCAATTGGACCCCAAGGATCACCAGGGAATTTTTATGTGGAGATTGAAATATTCCGTATCTCGATGGTGGTAGAAGTTAAGTGACTATGCATTTGTCAGTATTTAAGGAACTTGGGCCAACAGGTAAGGCACTGGACCCACATGGCCAACCTTGGTTCAAGTCCTAGACTTGGTGGCTTGCTTTCTCTCTCCTCTCTCTCTCTCTCTTTGTCTCTCTGGTGAGTGCATGTGCCTTACAGCAAATCTTTTATTTTTTTAGAGAGAGATTTTTGCTATGGGGCACATGCACTCGCGAGACAGAATGTGAGAAATCATTCCCCAGGTGGGGTGGCCACGTCACAATCCTTTCTCCTCCATTCTCCCCTCAATATTTTGGGCACACACACACACACACACACACACACACACACACACACACACTTGTATCCAGCACGAGTTTTAAGCTCGTCCAGGACTTGAACTGCAGGTTGATTATGTGTGAGTCCAGTGACGTAATCATTATACTATCTACTACTACTCACCTTACAGCAAATATTAATAATAATAATAATAAATAAAATTAAATAATTCTTATAAACATTCAAGGAACTGTACATCTAAAAAGGGTGAAGTTTTATATGTAAATTGTTTCATTATGATGAGATTTTAAAATACTCAACTGTTTTCTGTTTATAAGAAACACCATTTAGGGACTAGCTGTTAGTGTAATGGCTAGGTCACTGGACTCCCATGTAATCGACCATGGTTCGAGTCCCAGACCCAGTTGCTTAAACTCACGCCGGGGCTGGGCGCGTGGGCATTTGTGCCCAAGATCCCAAGAGGAGAATGGAGGAGAAGGGATTGTGGCATGGCCATACCCCCTGGGGGGTGATTTCTCACTTTCTCTCTCTGTCTTTCTGGCGAGTGCACACACCCTATAGCAAACAAACAAACAAACAAACAAACACTCCAAAGAAACACCATTTAAATATAAAGGTACCAATAGAGACAAAGTGAAATATTGGGAGAAATATGAAAACACTAACTCAAAACAAAAAGTGTTTCAGCTATTCCAATATCAAGGTAAATATTCTTTAAGGCAAGAGACGAAAAAAGGAACATTCCATAATGAATACAGGAAGATAAAATAATCCTGAATCTGTAATAATGGTTTGAGTCTGTAAGACTCTTCTCAGGTGCTAATGAAATAAAGACACACTCACACACACACACACACACACACACACACACACACATGTCAGTAAATTTACAGAAGACAAGACACTTAACCAATCTGACCTAGTGGAAGTTAACTGGACACCATATTCAACAACTGTACAGTGATCGTTTCCTTCAAGGGTACAAGGGATATTCAGCCAAATACAACACAGTGGGTCTCACAAATTTCGAACTATCGCAATCAAACAATGTATGTTTTCTGTCCAGTGTGGAATTAAACTAGGAAGCAATGAGAGAAAGATAACTGGAAGTCCCTGATTGGCCATTAATCAAAACCTAAATAAATCAACAAAGAAATCACAATGGAAATTTTAAAGTATGTTTAACCTAACCATAATTAAAATATGACATAAAAGTCAAGAAATTTGGCAAAAGTAGTGCCAGAGAAAGATTTATATTGTTAACTGAACACAATTAAAAAGATTTTGATTAGTGATCTCAACTTTCTTTTTTTTAAAGAATAATATTTTTAAAGAATTATTTTATTTCACTTTATTTATTTATTTATTTTAATTTGACCAGAAAGAGACACAGTGAGAGATAGAGAGAGGGAAAGTGAGAAAGCAAGCCACCAGGTCTGGGACTCAGACCGTGGTCAGCCATGTGGGAGTCCAGCACCCTTAACCACCACACCACCTGCTAGCCCCTCAACTTTCATTTCAAGAACTAGAAAAGAACAGTAATTTAAGCCAAGTGAGTAGAAAGGTATAATAAGGAGTAGAAATAAATAAAATAGTAAACAAATGAGGTATAGCGATAACTCAACAAAAGACAATAATTTCTTTGATCAGGTTAATAAAATTGATAAGCCCCCAACAAGACAAATGAAGAAAAAAATAGAAGCAACAACATTAAAAATTAAAACAGCTACAACATTATAGACTGTGTATATTAAAAAGATAAAAACATAATGAGCAACTTAATGTTGATAAATTGCCAGTTTAGATGAATAAAGTCCTTGAAAATTATGTTCCAAAACTGGCATAAGACAAAATAAAAAAATATATAATTAATTAACTGTTGAAATTAATTTCATAAATAATCTTTGTAACAAAGTATATTCCAAGATCACGTGACTACTACCATATTCTACTAAACAATTAAGGAAAAAAAAAATAAAAAAAGACAAAAGAAAAAGAAAAAGGTAAGAAAGAAAAATAAAATGCATAAATATTAGAAAGAAAGAATAGAGTTTTTGTGTATGTAAAAATCCAAAAGCATATACTAACAAAACATTAGAACCAATATTTTATTTCTATATAGTAGCAACAAACAATTGGAAAGTGAAAGAAATATACTATTTACAGACTGTAAGAACGAATATAGGCATCAAAAGATGTGTAATACCTCTATGCTGAAAAAAAAAAAACCCTAGAAAATGTGAAAATGTCCCTGAGAGAGATTTTAAAAGAAAGACCTAAATAAATATTCATGAATTTGAAGACTCAATATTGTTAAGATTGTTATCCTCTAACTTATTTGTATAGTCCATACATTCCATTCAAAATCCCAATAGGCTTTTGGTGGAATTGACAATCTGATCTGAAAATTCATATGGAAAGTAAAGGATCTAGAATTGACAAAGTAATTGTAAAGGAGTAAAACAAAGTTGGAAAGGTAGATGTTGCCTTATTCCAAAGCTCACTATAAAGCTAATAATAATCAAGATGGTGTGGTAAGCATACAAATTAATGGAATGAAATAGAGTATCCAGTAATAAATCCATATATTGCCACTGGACTGATGAGAGACACTAACATAATTCAGTGGGGAAAGAATGATATTTCATTAAAAAACTACAACAAATTTGACCTTACATGATATACAAAACTTAATCTATGTTGTATCATAAACCTAAATGAGAAAGGTACAATAAAGATTCTGGGAGAGGGGGGGACAAAAAAGCAGGGAACCTATTTTTATGACTTTGGAATAGGCAAAAAAAATTTCCCAAAAGGAC
>NW_006159500.1:3361043-3367563 GCF_000334495.1 Tupaia belangeri chinensis | reverse complement strand
AAATTAGACAATATTAGATTTAGGAACTTCTGTTTTTCAGGATGCGGTGAAGAGAGCGAAAAAGTAAGGCATAGGGAGATGATTTTTATATGGCATACATCTGACAAAGAACTAATATCCAAAATTTGTAACACCTGTAATTATTTATAGAAAGTGAGACAACTCAATTTTTAAAATGACCAATAATTTTTATATATTTTTTTTTGTAGAGGTTTTTGCTACAGGGTGTGTTTGCTCGCCAGACAGACAGAGAGAGAGAGACAGAGGGACAGAAAGCGAGAAATCACCCCCCAGGAGGGATGGCCACGCCGCAATCCCTTCTCCTCCATTCTCCTCTTGGGATCTTGGGCACGCAGGCACACGTGCCCAGTGTGAGTTTTAAGCCACCAGGTCTGGGATGCGAACTGCCGTCGACTACATGGGAGTCCAGCAACATAGCCATTATCCTAACTGCTGGTCCCAAAATGACTAAGAATTTGAAGAGACACTTTATACAAAAGCATTTCTAAATGGATAATTAGCATATGAAAAGATGCCCAACATTATTATTCATTAAGAAAGGCAAATCAAAATTGCAATGAGCTGACACTACATACTCTCCAGAACTGTAAAAATTAAAATGCCAAATAGAGTAAGAATGCGGAACAACTGTAACTCTTAAACATTACTGATGGGAATGTAGTAAAACTATTTTAGGAAACTGGAAGTTTCCTATAAAAATACACATCTGCCTATTATCCAATTGAGCAATTCCATTTCTGGGTTATACTTAAAATTTAGTTCTGTTTTTCCACCCACAAAAGATGTACAAGAATGTCCACAGTACCTTTATTCATAATAGTCAAAGCTGAGAATAAGTTAATACTGATTAATATTTAGAATGGATTATAAAACTATTGTTTGTTTTTGTAGTACAAGACTGACACAACAATATGAATAAATCTCATAGACACATTGAGAGAAATAAGACAGAAGAGGAAAAACTAATCAGTGATCTAAACCATAGTCATTCCAATAATGATTATTTTAGAGTGTAATATGGCATTATCGACTCCAAGGGACCATGATAGAGCTTTCTGGAATTATGGAAATATTCTGTATCTTGATCTGGGTGGTATATAGGAAAATTCAATTTTATTGTACATTTCAGGACTATGCAATTTGTGCATTCTGCTTTATGTGTTTTTGTACCTCAGCACAACCCAATAAACCTTCAAACCTAGCAACAATTCTGTGTTATAGAGCATATGCAACCTCCCCCATGAGACAGTGAGTATCAATGTCACTGGCTCAGTGGTGAAATTGTAAAAATTGTTTTGTAATGTAAAACAAAAGGTACAAGAGGGGGGAGGAAAAAAACATAGATTTAAAATTTTTCACTTTTAAAAGTCCTACTAATGGCCCAGCTGTGCTGACCCACAGGCAGCACCGCCACTTAGAAGGTGGAAGCCACATGGGAGGCCTGGGTGCCTGGGCTAACCTGAACATACTAGGTGAGGTTGCACAAGCCAAGAATCCTAGTAATTAGGAGGTTGGAGCAGGAGGATCTTGACATGGAGAGACCCTTTCAAAAATACCTATGTGTGTCTCTTTTCCATCCCCTCTTTCTCTTCCTTTCTCTCCTTATCTCTCTCATTAAAAAAGAAAATTAAAAATTGCTGCAAGGGAGATATTATTGTTTTTTATTATAAATGAGCAAACTGGAGTTTCATTTGTTAAGAGATATTTCCAAGACCCAGCTAAGTTAGGTGCAGAACTAGGATTCAAACCCAAGCGATATGTAACCCCCATGGCTATAATTCTGGTAAGGCTGGGTTAATCAGTTTATTTTCAATAATGTGTTCTTTAGAAATAGCATATATCTTAGGCTGAATCCTTGATAAAAATCTTGGAAACTTAGTGGGAATATGAAAACTACAAACATACATTCAAGGTCTTGTAGTTTCCCTTTGCCAAATGCAGAGTAAGCATATTTGCATTACGCAGTATTTCAAGAGGTCCCAAGTATGTTGTTGGGAGGAGTTGGTCTGTTTCTCATTTGAAGCTTTGTACTTGATTAGCTCAAAAAGGAAGTAACATCAAGGAAGTTCATGTCTGGGGAAGAGACAGGCAGTACTGACAGGTTTCAGCCAGCCCTGTGTCTTCTTCCCCACTGGAGATGTGCCTGGGTCATGATGAGGGGCTGCAGCAGAAGCTTGTAACCCTGTAATCAAATCTCAGCTGGATTTTCAGCCTTCAGGTAAGTCATGAGCAGTCAGTAGGGACCCCCACAGGGTTCAGTTGTCATGGGAATCTAACTGTTTTAAATGCTGACAGGGAGAGGGAGAAAGTGCATTGAGCATAACATGCTAGTTTTAAAATCTGTGATGTGTGATGCTGAGACAATGTAATGCAGTTATTAAGAACACAGCAAGGGTTTGAAAATTATTTCCAGAATAGCCTTTCTATAGATTCACAATCTTAATGAACAAGAAGAATCCTTTGATGTATATCTTAAAATCATCTGAAAAAAAGTCTCCCAAGCTAGTTCTTATAAATTAGTACATCTAAAAATGTATTGATTAAAATTTGAATCCTGTAAAAGGGCAATTCAGCAGCAACACAGTGAATGGTAGGAGTGCTCAGAGAAGGCTGAGGTTTAGGTTAGGATTGATACATGAACTAAGTTTTGTAAATATGCTCTTCATAAAAAATAAATCAGTGCATTAATGATGTGATAATTTTCTGTTTGAAATAAGTGTCAATAGTAGTCAAAATTCAATTATAAATGGACAGGAGAGATGTGTATATACAAAAAATAGCCAGTAAAAATGAGTAACAACCAAGAGGAGCATTAAAACAAAACAAAACAAAAACAAAAATAGTGGGACCCACCACAGAATGTTTTTCCATCTTGCTGTCACTTAAAGGATCATCCAGCCATTTTTGTGATGAATTCAGGGCGGGCCCTATCTAATATGACTAGCATACTTATTACAGGAGAAATTTGGACACAGAAGCATTTAGGGAGAAAACCATGTGGATGTGAAGATAGTCATCTATAAACCCAGGGGAGTGGCCTAGAATACTCCCTCAGAACCCTCGGAAGAAACCAATGCACTGATACCTTGATTTTCGAATTCTAGCTTCCAAAACTGTAAGATAATAAACTTTTGTTGTTTAAGCCACCTAGTTTGTGGTACAGTGTTATGGCAGCCCTAAGAAGCTAATACAGTAGTATAAAAGCTGTATAGGGGTACTTCAAAAAGTTCATGGGAAAATAGACTTACAGTGTGAGTTTATTTTGGTGCAAAATTCTTTTGAAATCTGTGCATAGATTTTTCATAGTATGTTTTTTCATTAACTCTTTGAAGACTCCCTTGTATAGAAAAAAATCAGGATTGAGGAAAGCCAATCTCAACAAAGTAGGAGGGGAATTGAATGTGTATTTATGCTTAAGAGGAAGAAGATGGAGGACAGAAAAGATAATAAATGGGACAAGAAACTGAAGGAGAAGGGCTTTTGCAGGGTGTACTTCAAACTCTTAGCCAGACATATATTTTACAGCATGATTCAGTACACACATGCACACACATAAACAAGTTTCACTTACCTTTACTACTTTTTATACTAATTTGTTCATATTTTGTAAAACTATGAAGGCAATACTAAATATTATTTATTACTATTTAAATACTATTTAGTAATTGGTAAAGACCCTAATAAGGGGTTACCTGAGGCTGTAGGTGCCCTGTTTATTTCTTCGGCCTTTGTTTTGAGATTGTTTATTTTAATGTTAAGTGAGGCTGGGGCAAGAGGGTGGGGCATGAGGCATGGTCCTCTTAGCCCCTCCATGGAGAGAGAAAGTATTTTGGAAGCTCTTTCATTGCACTGACTTTTTTTTTTTCCCCCCTCTTTTTCTTCTTTTTTCCTTCTGCTCCATTTGGGGCCCTTGAGGCTGTAGTCATCTCTCCACTTGGTTTTTTTGAACTGTTTTTCTGTTTATTGTAACTTGTAAATAAAGAAAATATTATTTTAAAAAATATATACTATTTAGTAAAATAATAGTGGCTCTACAAAAATCAAAAGATGAAAATGGTGGTTGTAACCAACTAGATTTGTCATTGTTTTGAAAAAGACACTCCCAGAAAAGAGACAGGGATTTCCCTTGAGTAGAATAGGGAGCTTTGTCTTCTAGTGGAGCAGAAGATATTGGGAAAACATACCTATGGATGTAGCCAGGTTTATATGAAGGGAAAAGGTGAGTATGCTCAGCTGTTGGGCATTTCATTTGGATAAGGAGAGAAAACCATCTGCTGGAAAGGGAATAGAGAAGATGTGGGTGTACAAGAGACTTAGAAGACAATGGCAAGGGGAGCAAAATTAAAAGTGAAAAAGATACATGGCTATAAGTATATGTCTTGGTTCTCTTTTTTTGTTTTTTTGGAGAAATTTTCACTATAGTGCGCATGTGCTCGCCAGACAGACAGAGAGAGACATAGAGACAGAAAGCGAGAAATCACCCCCCAGGGGGGATTATGTCTTGGTTCTTAAGGAGTTATTGGCCAGACAGCTTTTGGGAGGAATCAATCTCCTGTCCTCTTCTGTTTTCCTCAGTTATCAGTCCTTGGTTCCTACCACTCTTGTCTTGACCCTGCTTGCTATAGGTTATACTAAGCTTAAATCTGGGATACGTCTTCATTGCCCTTGTTGTCCCTCGAAATAGTACATATGACTTGATTGAATTATCTTTCCCTGGACCCTTTTATTCAGGGTGTGGTTTATCACGTCATCAGCATCACCTGGGAGCCTGTGATGAATGAAAAATTTAGCACCCGCTCCAAACCTTTTGGATCAAAATTTGTATTTTTATAAGATATACCCCTGGTTCATGTGTACATTAAAATTTAAGAAGCACTCTCATAAAATGGTGGTTCTGAACCTTTATTACTTAACAGAATTACCTGAAGAGTTAAAAGAAAATAATGCCCAAACTGAATTCGAAATTCTGAGTGGAGCTCAGGACTTGGAGTTTTACTTTCAGCCAGGGCATAGAACTTGTGCCCTATGACCTCATTGCATGTGTCTGGTAGCTCACAGTGCATTTGGTTATAAGAGCCCTTGCTTTTCCTAAGAGTTAATTTTTCAGATATGGATAAATCAGAATAATAATAATCAAGAGGCTAGCAAGTGGGGATTCCCACGTGGTTGACTGCCTTTTGAGTTCCAGACTCAGAAATTTGGAAATCACACTGGACCCATGTGTATGCATGCCCAAAATCCTAAGAGAATGGAGGAGAAGGGATTGTGGTGTAGCCATCTCCTCTGGAGGGTGATTTCTTACTTTCCTTCTCTCTGTTTCTCTCTAGCTAGCATACACACCCTATGACAAAAACCTAAAAAAAAAAAGTGATCATGATAGTAAAAGAGTGAGAGGAAGGCAATAAGAAGAAAAAAAGCTAGTTGTTAGGAATTTATAGTCTGTTGTGCTATGCAATATGCAGCCACTAGCCACATGAAGCCTCTAGCCACATGTAGTCATTTAAATTTAATTTAATTTAATTTAATTTAATTTAATTTAATTTAATTCAATTTAAAAATGTAGTTTCTCATTTACACTAGCCACATTTCAAGTGCTTAATAGCAATCTTGGCAAGTAGCTTCCTTAATGGACAAGGTAGATATAGCACATTTTCATCATTGCATAAAGTTCTATAGGACAGCACTGGTTTATTGTGATGCTTCACGTTGTCCAACACTTCTCATTAAAACCCTAAGATTTTGTCATGGCCAATCACAATGGATGTCCAAGAAGATGATACTATTTCCTGGAGGGTAATGGGAAACGTGTGAAGGTCCTACTGACACTTAGTAGCCAGGGGTCAAGAATGCCAGCTGTAGCTGAAGGAAGGAATCCCTTTCACTGTAGCCACAAGATGTATAAGATACCTAGGGATAAGCCTAACTAAGAAAGTCAAGACCTTTATAAAGAAAACTATGAAAATCTTAAAAAAGATATTGAAAGTGATATAAAAAAAGTGGAAGGACATCCCATGCTCCTGGATTGGAAGAATTAACATGATCAAAATGGCAATTCTACCCAAATTAATCTACATATTTAATGCAATACCAATCAAAATACCAGAAATATTCTTCACAGATCTAGAAAAGACAATCATAGAGTTTGTCTGGAATCATAAAAGACCTCGTATTGCAAAAGCAATCCTGTGCAAAAGCAATCCTGTGCAAGAAGAATGGAGTAGGAGGCATATCACTCCCTGATCCCAAGATATACTATAAAGCTGTGGTCATCAAAATAGCATGGTATTGGCATAAAAAAGAGACATGTGGACCAATAGAATAGACTAGAGACCCCAGAAAGAATCCCCAAAGCTTACAGCCAACTGATCTTTGACAAAGGATATCAGTCAATCCATTGGGAAAAGGAAAACCTCTTTAATAAATGGTGCTGGAAAAACTGGGTATCTACCTGCAGAAAGATGAAACTGAACCCCCATCTTTCACCATTAACAAAAATCAA
>NW_006159500.1:3360296-3360572 GCF_000334495.1 Tupaia belangeri chinensis | reverse complement strand
CACAAACCGATGAATGGATTGGAAAAGTGTGGTATATATACTCTATGGAATACTACTCAGCCATAAAAAATAACAAGACCCTGGCATTTCATAGAAAGTGGTCAGATATGGAGGATCTATTGCTGAGTGAAGTAAGCCAAGCTATGAAAGCAAGATATTGTATGTATCCACTCAATATATACCAACCGTTCACACTCTATGGTAGAGAGTGAAAAATTGGAGGACATAAAAGCAGTGAAGGTACTTAATGAGAATAGGACAGTATGGAATGGGGGG
>NW_006159500.1:3351065-3360213 GCF_000334495.1 Tupaia belangeri chinensis | reverse complement strand
GTATAGTATTCTCAACTGGATTGGTCTGAGAAGTATTTCATGATGGGTAAAGTCTTTTTACAAGCAAAATGAGAAATAGTGATTGACTGTTTATAAAATAATTAGAATAATAATAGTGATTGGGAAAAACATTGAAAAGATATTGAATGATGAAGTGGGGAGATTAATGTCTCTATATTGACTGACATGCATGGCATTCCCTTTTGAAAAAGCAATGTAATACACTGTAACGTTATATGTAATCCAATGTAATATAAAGAAGATTATGATGATAATAAAAATTAAATTAATTTAAAAAAAAGAATGCCAGCTGTCATACAATGCTTAGAACTGTCTAACACAAGGCAAAACTGTCTTGTGTCCAGCAAGACTTTTGAAAGTCCTCCTGAAATCTACTAATTATGACTTAAACTTAGAGCCTAACTCCATTTTACATGTAAACAGAAACTAATTTCGTCTTCTTTTTTTTTTTTAGAGAGAGATTTTTGGTGAGGACACATGAACTTGCCAGAGAGAAATGGAAAGTGAGAAATCACCCCCACCTCTGGGGGGGATGGCCCTTCTTCTCCATTCTCCTCTTGGGATCTTGAGCACACATGCACACACACCCAGCTTGAGTTTAGAGGCACCTGGTCTGGGACTCGAACTGTGGTCTACTACATGGAAGTCCAGTGACATAACCATTATGCCATCTGCTGGTCCCCAGAAACTAATTTCTATGGAGTTTTACTCACATACATCGTTTACACACATCATTTTACAAGAGTGCAACTATTGTATACCTCAAGGGATGCTTGTACTTTTTTCAAAATTCTTCAAATGCTAGTGACCATTTCAGAACATCTTAATCCGGATAGCAGCATTAACACTATTTAAATTGCCAGCACAGCTTTCTTAGTACTTTGTCACACTCATAGTGACTTTTTTATAGAAAAGCAAGCATCTCACTAATTCTTCACATTTTTTGGTATGCCTAGGAAATATTTATTTTGTTGGAGACCTTCTATTTCTTCTTGAAACTAGGGCATTATATTAATTTTTTAAAAACTATGTATGAAGGTTATATAGATGTATATTTTATTATAAGAGAGTAAAAGGACCATTAGAAAATATTTGTTATAGAAAGGGGGCCTTGGTTTCATAGAACTGAGAACCCTGCAAAGCCTTACAAGATGGGCTGTTGGCTAGCTCCCTTATTTCCCTCCTGCCACTTTCCACCTGCTCCCTCTGCCCCCTCACTGATCTCTTGCTCTTTCTCAAGCCCTGCCAACAGGCTCCTCCATCAGCCCTTTGCACTTACTCTCCCCTGACCTGGAACACTGTTTTCACGGTGGGCTCATTCCCTCCTTTCACTTAGCTCTCAGAGAGGCCTGCCCTGATCTCTTGTCTGCAGTGATACACCCATGTCACTCTTAACCCTAGGTGTTTTATTTTCCCCCACTCCTCATTGCCTACCTATTCTGTATCTGATGTGATTTCATATTGTCTGTGTCCCTGGCTCACTCCATGCCAGCAGAAACAAAAGTCTTGTTCACCATTATATCCAATGTAGACTTGGAGCTCACAAAAATCTCCTGTGGAGGACGAAAAGAGTCTACCTCCTCAGGTAAAGTACTCAAGGCATTGAGAGGACATATAGCTTAGGTAGATATTAGAATTTCCCCCCCTAAACCATTTTGTAGAAATTCAAAATTCATTTTAATAATTACAGTTTCTGCTGTGTTATCAACTTTCTGTGAGACTAAGCAACCAATTCTTTAAGTTGTTTTTTCTCCTTGGAATTTATCTCCAGTGATGCTGCACAGAAAGCTTTGGGTTTTGATATGTTGGATACCAGTACTAGTTTGACAGTTTCTTTACTGCTCATAACCTGCAGTTCCCTACAGAGGCCTCCTCTCCACTGCAGTCTCTGCCAAGTGGTTGTCACAGCATTAATTAAACTGGAAGAATAAAGGCATTGCATGTCATTTTCTATATTGGATGCCTTCATGTTATGGACATATCTCCATGGAGAATCCCATACATAAACTGAAAACAAATGCCTGGTAACATTACAAAAGCTCAATCAGAATTTTGTTAAGAGGAGAAAATGAAGTACACTAAAATGTGAACTCTTGTTGCAAATTTTGTATTTTTTAAATATCTAGAGAAATATGAGTTTACTACTTTCACTTTCCAAATTGTATTTCAACTTCCTCCCCTCAGACATTAAATGGTCACATATTTTTAATGGTTGCAATTTTTATTATTACTATATACAGGCAATAGACTCAAATGCCATGAAATAAGAGAAATATATTATCCACATTTTTAGCTATCGATAACATTTTAGATTTATTTTTTAGATATTCCCAGGTATTATATGTCCAAATGGTATTAAGCATATTATGTTTTAAGAAATATGTTTTTTAATAACAGTAGGCATAATAAAGTACAAAATAAGCTAAAAATAGTAGCCTTGTCCTTCCCCAACACGAAAATCATAAAAACTTGGAAAAGATAGGCTTTAGTTTCACATTGCAAAAGCCAGCTCATAGGGCTTCTATAAAATTGGAATTTGCAGGACCAGCAGTTAGCGTAATGGCTATGTTGCTGGACTCCCATGTAGTTGACTGCCGTTCGCGTCCCGGACCCGGTGGCTTAAAACTCACGCCAGGCGCATGTGAGTGTGTGCCCAAGATCCCAAGAGGAGAACAGAAGAGAGGGGATTGCAGCATGGCCATCCCCCCTGGGGGGTGATTTCTCGCTTTCTATCTCTCTGTCTCTCTCTCTCTGTCTGGCAAGCACATGCGCCCTATAGCAAAAAACAAAAACAAAAACCTCTCCCAAAAAAAGATTGGAATTTGCATAGGAATCCTCTGGAGGCCTTTCGCCAGAAAGAAATTGAGGGCAGAACTATTAGCAAAGTGCATAGGTCAACTTTGTTAAGTTGAGGGCATGACAGGAAGGGTATGTTGAGAGTCTGGTAAGGGCAGGAGTGAAGAGTGAACTTTGAAGCTGAGTCTAGACTGGTGCTCCTCCATGTGTGTTTCTACAACTGTCATTTCTTGCCCACCATGCCATAAAAATAGAAATTAAAATTATATTCTTGGAATTTTTTTTTTCCTATAGGGTATGTGCTCACATGAGAGAAAGAAAGAAAGAGTGCAAGTGACAAATCATCCCTGAGGGGATGGCCACACTATAATCCCTTCCCTTCCATTCTCCTCTTGGGGTCTTGGGCATATATATATATATATACTCACCTGGCGTGATTTTCAAGCTGCCAGGTCTGGGGCTCAAACTACACAGTTGGCCATGTAGGATCCAGCATCTTAACCTCTATGCCACCAGCTAACCTCGAGTGTTTGGAATTTTTAGAAAATCTGAATGAGCAGTTATATATTTTTTTCTTTTCTTAAATAAGTGGTTTGAAAAGGTTTATTCACTTTCCAAGGGAGGCAAGGGGCAGATGGAGAGTTATATTTGCACTGAAGAGTGGGGAACAGTTGTATTTCTATTTAACTTAATAATTCAGTTAACTGCAGCAATACATTCTGGCAAATGCATCATCAGGTGATTTTGTCATTGTGCAAACAACGTAGAGTATACTTGCACAAACTCAGATGGTGTAGCCTACTGCACACTTAGACTATATAATGTAGCCTATATTTTCCTTATGGGAACACCATCATATATGTCACCTGTCTTTGACCAAATGATGTTATACAGCACATGACTATAATACATTATACTTTATCATTAATCGAATTATAATTTTTGAAGCCTGTTTTTTATTTTTATTTCTCTAGTTACTAATTATTATTATCATGTGTGAAATTCTTTGGTCACTACTGGTTAGAATTCTTTTCAAAAAAGGGCCCATAGCACAGCAGTTAAGTCCTATGTTTAGGGAGCTGGACCCAAAACGGCTGACCACTGTTTGAATCCTGGACACGGTGGCCTAAGAAAACATTGTGGGCATGTATGCATATGTCCTCCAAATCCTGACAGGATGGAGAAATGAGGGAAAAGGATTATAATATGACCACACCTCATTGTGAGGGTGCTTTCTCTCGTTCTCTGGTGAACACACACATCCTCTGACAATAAATGATAATAATAATAATAATAAAGTTTCTTCACTATGAACAAGTTTAGAAGCACTGTTTAAAATTGATTTGAACTATGTAAATAAGTCTATTGGTAAGAGTGTATTGTTAGCAGAATTTAGAGCATAGAAATACAGATCATCCTCAGTGTGTGTACTAGATGCATCCTGAAAAGTTTAAGGTATCAAGTTGGAAGTCAGATTATTTCTGTGGTATCTCCGTATCCTGGTTATATGATTAATTCATCCACTTAATAAATATGTATTATTAAACATTCCATAGGTGCTTAGAATAGTCTAGTGAATAGCAAAAATTGAGGTTACATTCTGATGAAAGGAGACAAAGAATAAAGAGTAAACATAATAAACAAGTAAATTACACAAATACAGAGCAGTAAGTCGATGATAGAAATGCATGAGTTAGGGGGGACTGGCAAGTGGTGTGGTGGTTAAGGTGCTGGTCACTCCCATATGGTCGACCATGGTTTGAGTCCCAGACCTAGTGACTTGCTTTCTCATTTTCCTCTCTCTCTCTCTATGTCTCTCTGGTCAAATTAAAATAAATGAATGAATGAATAAATGAAATTGAATAAAATAATTAAAGAAATGCATGAGTTAGGAGGACAAGTGTGCTAGAATCTGTGTATATGTATGTGATGGTTTAAAATACTGTTGTAAGGATAAGACTCACTGAGAAGGTAACATTTGAGCAAAAATTGAAAGACCATGTAAAATTAGTCACGTGGCTTTGGAGGAAGAGTGCTTCAGACTAGAAAAGAGCTAGTGCAAAGGCCCTGGAGTAGCATACTCAGAAGGATGGGGATCAGGGGGATGCAAGAAGGCCAGTGTTGTAGAGTGGTCAAGGGGGAAGTGAGAGGAGTTGGAGAAAGGAATGGGAGCTTAGCTCTCTCAGAGCCTCTTGGGTCATTGAAGGACTTTGATTTTTACTGAGTGAAATAGGAAACTGCAGAGCATAGAGCCTTGAGTATAGGAGTGACATATTTTAAAAGGATCACACAGGCTGCTATGTTTAGAATAGAATGTAACTGAGGACTGAGTAGGAAGCTATTTCAAATAAGAGATGAAGATGTTGTGGTATAGGAGATATCAAGAGGAGGTTGTGAAAAGTGGGGAGAATATAGTTATATTTTCATGGTAGACTAACAGGATTTTCTGACCCATAGGATAAAGCACATAAGAGAAAAATAAAAATTGTTTTGATCTCAAATCTTATCTTCTACCGTGACAACTTCAGGAATGTGCTTCCTTAGAGAAAGTTTTCTCTATCATGTGTGAAAACTACACTAAACAACCCAAAATTCAAACACTAGGAGCTATGTTTTTTTTAAATGCCCAACTCCAGCACAAATCTTGACTCCAAGTATAAAACAGGTTCTAAATAAACATTTTATGGCATAAAAAATTATATATTTTTATTTACACACAAGATACTTGCATGTAATCCTCCAAAGGTTCACGTTTTTGAATTTGGATGTCCTCTAAAAATTTATGCATTGGGGCTTGATTGTGTTGTAAAGGTGTTAAATGAAGACAAATTTATTCATAGTGTCCCAGATTAGGGCCTTTGGATGTGACAATGTCATTAGGGCAAAGGCCCCATGATTGAGCTCTGGTGAGGCAGGCAGCAATGATATGTCTACAGACCATGCTCTGTTCTGCTCAAGGTTTGTTATGCCTTTGAACTTCCCAGCCACCAGAATTGTGAGACAAAATAAACTTCTATCTTCTTAATCTCACTCAATCTCAGATATTTCTGTTAGCAACACAAAAACAGACTAAGACAAATTTGTTTTTCTTTTTTCAATTTGCTAGAGGGTACTTGCTCTTGCGAGAGAGAGATGGAGGAAAAGAGAGGGATGAGAAAGTACCACCTCCCCACCACCAACACGGTGAATGGTCATGCCACAATATCTTCTCCTCTCTCTCTCTTTCCTATTGGGAATTTGGGCATGCCCACACATATACTCTGCATGTTTTTCAAGTCATCCTGGGCCTGAGGCTCCTACCACGCAGTCAAACATGTGGGTTCCAGCTGTCTTAACCACCATGCTACCAGCTGGCCCAACAGAATCTTATTCAATGTTTTTTACCCCCAAATAGGACTTGGCTATTTGAGCTGCCATATTGGTTAAGTTGATATTTCTGATTTTACTGGGATTTCCAACCTGAAGAAACATAACAGGATGCTTCTTTATGAGCTTTCAGACAATATAAATCAATTCTCCCTGTCTTAAACAATAAATACCTTAGGTCTCTAAATGAACTTGTGAACAATATCTCTTATTCAGAGTCTGAACCCTGGTGATAAATCATTGATACCAGCAGATCCTTACATAAGTACTGTCTGTTGAAGAGTTGATGGGATCTGTAGGCTTTTGGTCTAGCACCCTATGAGACTTGTTCATTGGACAGCTAACTGAAGAGCCACATTATTGTTTCAACCGTGCCTTTTATCCCAGGATCCCAACATCAGTAAACTGCATTTTGTGCCAGAGGATCATCTGGTTTTAAAATAGAGCTATATCCAGGAGCTATAAAGACACATCTTGCTGAGGGAACTGTGCCAAACACCATACCAGGGCTTTCCCATACATGATCTCACTGATTCCAGCCCATTACCTTTGAAGCTTTCCTTACTACTCCAAACAACAGACTGGTGAACAGGCTTTGAATTTCAGCAAGTGGTCTAAGGTCTCCCAGTTAGTTGATGCAGCCAGGATGATTGTTCGATCCAAAGCTCTTGGATATTCCCCATCTCACTGTTCTGTTTCTTAATATAACTTAGCACTTGCCAAATGATAAGTGACATTCTGTCCCCTTAACTCCAATAGCCCCTTGAGGAAAATATCATGAAAAGAGAGACCAGGACTATCTCTTCCAATTTCTATAGTTTACCAATCCTGGGCATTCATCTTGTCTGAATTGAACTTCAGCCAGTTCATTTACAGCCAAGTCTCCAATTTAGGCAGCCAGTGGGTAAGATACAAAAACTACCCTGTAGAAATCAGATGAAAAGGAAATACAGGCTGGGGATTCTTGGCATAATGATAAAGCAGGAGGTCCAGGTCCCTTGCTGGTGTTTTAAACGGTCTCCTATTGACACTGAACAGAGAATGTCTCTTTGGCAGGAGACACAAGAATAGTGTCCTCTTGGGATGAGCAATCACCACAAACCACCTTTGGAGTTTTTGGAAAGAAAGATGCATTTGCTAGAGCCAAAACAAAACTATATCCACTCCACCTCAACATCCAGAATTGAATAGTGCTTGGCAATGGTACCAGGAGCACAAATAATATTAAATCAGCCAAACCCAACCTGATTGACCACAGGACTCAAAATAGGACACCAAAAAGAATTGATTGAAAGGGTTTTGCTCATCTTCCACCTACGTCCATCCATCCTTTTAACTTTCCTTTTCACGTGCTCAGCCCTCAGCCACCAGGGGTGCTGTGGGCACTCCAACCTAAGAAAACCCAGGTAGAAGGTGAGTAGGCAGAATGTGTGGGCAGTGGGAACATAGGTGCTTAGATCGTCTCTCTTTCCTCACCCTGGATGCAAAGGTCAGTCAGGAGAGAAGGATCTAGAGCAATTTGGGGAGAACCTGCAGATGTGACTGGAGGGAGACCAAGAAAAAGGAAAGGGAAAGGAATACTAAGAAGAAGAGAGAGTAAAACAAGCAAGTGGAAACCCTTAGGGAAAAAAAAAATAAAAAAAGGAAGAATGGAAATAAGCTAAAGGAAAGAAGAAACAGGATCCTAGCAACAACCCAGGAAGGCTTTCCAGAATAATGTGGTCAAGTCAGTTCTATATCTTCCTATCCATTTTTCAGTTCTCTAAGTAATTTTAAGATATGTAATAGGTATCAGGATAGATATGTAGAAAGTCTATAAAACCTACAGAGCCCTAGTGGAACTGAGACTCATCTCCTATCTTTATTAGAGTCCCACTGGTTTCCTTTACAGAGCTGTTAACATTTACCTGACCCTGTCCATTTCTGTGTCTGTTTCCCCCACTGAGACAGAAAGATTATCAAGGATGGAAACCTCTCTCACAGCTTTTGTAATCACTGCCCTTATTATGATTCCTGCCTCATGGGAGATACTTAATATATTAAAAATCTAAATATCATAAAAAAAATCTTTGGGCAGACACAGAAGACTACATCTTGAGTGGCTGCATGTTTAGAAAATTCTGAAACAGACAAAACTAATCTGGGGATAGAAATCAGGATTACTTTGGGGTAGGGTAATTAACAGGAGGTGGCATGAGGGAATTTCAAAGAATGTTGATGTTCTGTTCTCCATCTGGGTTGTCCTTTTTGTGTTCCCTTTGTGAAGATTATTGAGTTATACATTTATGATATGTGCTCTTTTTTTGTATGCATATAGAATATATAAAAAGTTTACCAAAAGAAAAAAAGAAAGAAAAATCCAAGAATTAGCCACTCCAGACAGAGAACCTATCAGAACAAATTGAGGTGGATGATAGATTCTATTTAGACAAAAAAAACTACTTCTTTCTTTTGTGGAGTATGAATTAAAATAGCTTGCAAATTATGTGGCAAGCCTCACCAGCACTGCCTAAATAAAATTAGTCAGTAGCATTATCTCTTTTTGCTGCTGATCAGTCATTGATCCTTACCAGATGAACGCTTCTGTATGTACAAATTACAATCTAATTAATGAAATCTACAGCACCTTGTGTATTATTGATTCCTAGGAATGTTGATAAGCTGGGGATGAACAGGAAGACTTTTCTGCATCTGTAAGTGTTCAGGATGTCAGGTGTTGAAAAGTGAATTGTGTCTCTGATTAATTGACTTTAATAATAATAATTTTATTTATATAGAGACCTTGCCAGGGCATTCAGGGAGCTGTAAAGCAACCCATAATCTATGATTAAAGCATTATACAAGCAATATATAACAAACCTCCCTCCCAAACTAAAACAAAGAGAAGAGATGGATGGGGCTGGGATATGAAGGTGCAGGAGAGGGAGCAGGCTGTAGATTGAGTGTGGAGATGGTGATAAATGCT
>NW_006159500.1:3290273-3351034 GCF_000334495.1 Tupaia belangeri chinensis | reverse complement strand
GGAAAGAGGGGAGTTTCCTGGGATTGGCAAAGGAGTGTAATTTAACAGAGTTGCATTGAAATAGTGGTCTATGGGGAGTCTGTCCTAGCCCTGCAGAGATGTGTGCACTTCCTCCTCTCTGTGCCTGATGGCGGAACACAGATAATAATCACATCTTTCCTGCCAGCTCCATCCTGTCTGTGAGTGGGATTTTTCATAATGATCCAAACAGCAGAGCTAAAGAAATACTTATAAATTATTCCTTACTTTTTGACATTGGCAAAATATTTAGGTAAATTTTTTATCAGCTTAGTGAAATCCTGGAAAATATAAACATACATTTGAAAGTGACTATGAAGATGCCTACAAGTGTGTAAGCTCTGAGAGAACAACCGTAAGAACTGAGAATTAGTATGATTAGTCAAGACTGCTTTCCTTTGCAGACCATTCCCCACCCTATCTGCACCCCTTACCCTTGCCCCAGCACCCTACCTACACTGCAGTTCATCTGTGCTGCCAGCCAAATAACCAGTCTCCCTGCCGTGACTTCTCAGTCCTTTTAGTTTTTTTTTTTTTTTTTGGAGAGGTTTTCGCTATAGGGCGCGTGCGCTTGCCAGACAGACAGAGACAGAGAGACAGAAAGCGAGAAATCACCCCCCAGGGGGGATGGTCACGCCGCAATCCCTTCTCCTCCATTCTCCTCTCGGGATCTTGGGCACGCACGCACACGCGCCCGGCGTGAGATTTAAGCCACCGGGTCCGAGACGCGAACCGCGGTCGACTACGTGGGAGTCCAGCGACATAGCCATTACGCTAACTGCTGGTTCCCAGTCCTTTTAGTTTTTGACTCCCTTTTAATGTAGCTTACAATCAATGCATGGACATTATTAAAAATGTGGAAAGCAGAGAACCAGCAGTTAGCGTAATGGCTATGTCGCTGGACTCCCACGTAGTCGACCGCGGTTCGCGTCTCGGACCCGGTGGCTTAAATCTCACGCCGGGCGCGTGTGCGTGCGTGCCCAAGATCCCGAGAGGAGAATGGAGGAGAAGGGATTGCGGCGTGACCATCCCCCCTGGGGGGTGATTTCTCGCTTTCTGTCTCTCTGTCTCTGTCTGTCTGGCAAGCGCACGCGCCCTATAGCGAAAAAAAAAAAATTAAAACCTCTCAAAAAAAAAATAAATAAAAAAGAAATGTGGAAAGCAGAGAAAGATGTAAGGACATAGAAAAAAGTTAGTTCAGCCGCTCAAAGGCCACTGCTTTTGAGACTTTTCTAAAACAATGCATTTGTGTGTGTGACAGATACACACACATACACATATATACATACATACACACACATATATATGAAAAATGTCTGTGTGACTATATGCCAAAGTATTGCTAGTAGTTATTTCTAGGTGGTAAAATAATGGTTAATTTTTGCTTTTATCTTTATGCCTTTATATATATAATACTGGGAAAAAATTATAGGGCCAGTTAGGTAGTGCAATGGTTGAGGCATCCACATGGATGACTATGCGGTTCAGTCCTGGATTGATGGCTTGAGAAATACACTGGGCACATCTGTTTGTGTGCTCAAAAATCCCAAGAGAAGGGTAGAGGAGAAGGGATTGTGGCTTGCTATCCCCCCTCAGGAATGCTTTCTCACTTTCTTACTCTGTCTCTCTCCAGTGAGTGCATGAACCCTATAACATTTTTTTAAATTATGTATGAATATCTGTTAAAATTATGAAAAAAAACAATAAAACAAAAGGAGTTGATGGAAGATGAAAAGTGACACAACTTCACTAGTAAGGTCTACGTAAGATCAGAAAGGCCAAGACTGCACCAGGGAATTTTCCTCTAGCTAGAGCAGGGACAAGGAGTTCCTGATGCTTCATTAATTTTACCTAATTTCTGAGTAAATTAAATAAATTTTTATCTTATACTGGGTAGATACAGTGAATAATATTTACTCACTAGAGTTGTATGTCGTTTTGATGAAATATATATTTTTAAAAGCTCCTCTTTGCTATTCTTGTCTAGGTTGGCTGTGTAATCATGTGCCTTTGTTTCATGAGAGCAGAAAAGATGTTCTGGCAGGGGAGGAAGGGGAGCCAGAGTTTACTGGGAATCCTTGGGCAGTGAGTGATTGATTAGTGGGTGAGGAGTCAAGTGAGAGCTAGTGCCCTTGGCTGAATAAAAGAGCTTCCATTATTCAGAGGATGCTGGAGAAAGATGGGGAAAGACTGCATGGAAGGCTGCCATGAGTCTAAGAGAAAAGCAACTTTCTGGGAAAGAAAGCAGATACCAGGGTAAAGAAGGCAACTGTATTCTACCCACTGAGCTAAATCACTGACATTAGGGAGGATGGGATAAAAAAACAACTCTAGGGGGAGGGAGATTGTAAAATGTTAATGCTACATGTGTTTCACTTTTGTGGAGAATTTCTCCTTCAGTATCTGCCCTGCTCTTGATTGCTGATTACATAACCATTAACTATATAGACTGCTATGTTCAAGATGAGGATTTTTAAAAAGCTTATGATTGATGTTAGAGGAGTACTGTCTTACTCTTTGCATATTTGTATCTACCTACAATAGGTAACATTTGAGATAATTACAGTAGGAAAAAAAAGAGGAAAGAATACATGGCTTAGAGGTCATTGAAAGTGTGGTAACAGCTGAGTCAAAGCTAGGATTTTTCAGGTAACAGAAAAAGAGCCTAAGCTTGCATTACTTCGGTAAGCAGATGACTTGGTGGTTAAGGTGCTGGACTGCCACAAGGCTGACAGCAGTTCAAGTCCCAGACCCAGCAGCTTGACAGTCACACCAGGCATGTGTGACCAAAATTCTAAGATGAGAATGGAGGAGAACGGATTGTGGTGTGTTCATCCTCCCCTGGGGAATGACTTCTCACTTTTCCTCTCTCCATCTCTTTCTCTCTCTGGCAAGTGCATGCACCCTATGGCAGAACACCTTAAAAAAATAAAAAGACTGTCTTTCTCCGAACAGTGTTTATTAAAATGCATATTGAGAACTATTATTGAGTTGTGAAATTAGTTGATTGGATTATTCAGGATTTTTACAAAAATGCAAGAAATAGAATAAAAATATCATAGTATATCCTATGTACTAAGGGTAAAAAATGTTTTATAAAACATTTTTTTTTCTCTCTGTCTTTCACACACTCACAGTGTGTACTGAGTTGCAAGGTAAACTATTTTTTATGTGGGTCCGAGTCAAAAAACAATTTCAAAGCTACTGCTATATAGTATACTCTCACGTAATATCAAATTACAAATTAAAAAATATGGAACCCTTAAAAATCTCAACTCTTTGGAAAAGTATACTTTTTTGTAATATAATTTTTTTTTTGGGGGGGGAGAGGTTTTTGCCATTGGGTGCATGTCCTTGCCAGGAAGACAGAGAGAGATAGAGAGACAAAAAGTGAGAAATCACTCCCCAGGGGGCATGGCCACTCTGCAATCCCTTCTCCTCCATTCTTCTTTTGGGATCTTGGGCACACACGCACATGTGGCTGGGACTCGAACCGTGGTCGACTACATGGGAGTCCAGTGACATAGCCATTACACTAACTGCTGGTTCCAAATATTTTGTAATATAATTTTTCAAAAAGAAGTTGTAGCAAGGAGAGCTCAGGTCTGAGTTGTTTCAAGCCAGATTAAATAAGAATATTTTCAGAAACTGCACCCACCTGGAATCTTTCAGCAGCACTAGTAAAAGTGAATGTAGCTCTGTGTTTGCGGTGGGGGAGGGAGTCAGCGGGCTAACTTAACCCACTCCCTTTCAGAAAGCACAAACACATTAAATCTGCAAAGGTTGAACATACAGAATATTAGGGTAACACATGGGAGGGAGGCTGATGGGTCAAGAATTCACAATAATAGATAAGAAAAAATATCATTTGTATTTGTTTTGGAAAATGACACTTGATTTTTCCTCGATTTGCTTCACTATTTACAATTCATATACAGTTGCATTAAAATGAGCTTCCTTCTTTGAAGATAGATTCTCTGATGGTGGATAAGGTAACTCAGAAGCAACCAAGTGGCCACTGTGCATTTAAAATGTCTCTCATATAATCTAGGGCAGGACAGTGGTACAGAGATAGTACTATGTGCTGCCAGGCTAACCCACATGGGAATGTTCTGGTTCCAGAGACATTCCTGACCACATTTAGTGCATGTGGGCCCATGACCTGAAGCTGGCTGGAGCTGGGGGTAGATTACAAAGTGAAGACCCCACCGGGGGTGACTGTCTCTCTTTTTCATGGAAGAAAAATATAAACTTCTGTTTTTTTCCTCATGGAATCCAAGTGGATATTTAATGAGAGATTTTCCTACTGGCAAAATTCACATTTATGACATATACAAGGAGACTTAAAAATTTTGCAAAAAAAATGAAATTATAAGGAGATTATTTTGGTAAAGAAAATTTCAAATTCATGCATAGTTTTTTTCATTATACATATTTCCATGAACTCTTTGAAGACCTCTCATATATTTGAATATTGTTTTCTTTATTACATATTATCTCCTATAGAGAAAAATTTAATTTGTCTACTAAATATTGAGTCTTATGGAAGGTAAATTTGTCTTAGAAGCACCAAAAATTATGTATTAGGACATTTTATATCTAAATCTGTCTCATTGTAGAGTCAGTGGACAAATGGATGGCATCATATCTCAGCATACACAAATACGCTCATCTAAACTGAACCCTACACTTCTCAACCAGGTCCCTGCCTCTTTGTTAGGTTGTAACTCAAGAGTTCATAAAAAAATTAGTCAGCTGTGACCTGAATGTAAGAAAATTAATCGTTTACATGACAATGTATTTTTAACTTTAACAGCATGCCACAACTCACCCCCAAATTTTCCCCACCCCCCCCCATTTCAGTCAGTCTGCGTCACCGAAGCATGGATGGTACACACATGCCTGATGTGCTTAGAGAGATCCCAGGATGTGAATTCAGGACATCTCCTATGTGGGTTCAGTTGTGTTAGCACTGGGTCACCACCTGACCCCAACTTTAAGGTATTTTTAAAATCCAAAAATAAAATTTCCCGACAAAACAAAAAAACAAACAACAACAAAAACAATAACAACAAACTCTCGAAGAGGAAGTTGAGGTAAGTGATGAGGAGGCATTGAGGGGGAAAAAAAAACAGTTTTTTTGGGGTAATAATTTATGAGAGTTTGACATGGAAACTCAGGGGAAGCACTTTGAAATATTTTTCTTTGACAATAACACTAACTGAAATCCTAGGCAATCAGACGTCTATAAAGGAGCATTTAAAAAGCTTATACCCACAGATTGTGTGGTGGTTGCTTTTTAAATTTTCATTCACTGGAAATTCATCTTTCAATCTGTTCCTCCCTTTTTGGTTGTTTGAGCTATGTAGTACTCTTTTTTAATAATTGGCAATCAGATTTCTTCAAAAGAAAGAAAAAATTCCTTGCAAAATTATCTTTAAAAAAAAAAGTTGCTGATTAAAGAGCACTGGTTCTTGGTAAGAGTGCAGTAGATTAGTTGGCAGCATGCATCTTTATTCATGAACACCCTTTGAAATCAGTTTTGCATTTGTTTAATGTATTTTTTCCCAAAATGAATGAAGTTATTTAAAAATGATAATAAATACTCCACATTTAGTCTTTTGAAGCAATTTAAATAGTTAAAAAAAAGATCATCTTTGAAAACTTCTTTGCTTAGAAAAACTTATTGGCTATCACCTAAAAACCACTCTTCATTAAAAAAATTTAAACAGTATCTTTATTAAAATTCTACTGTTTGTTTTGCAGAAATTGACAAGCTGATCTTAAAATTCATAGAGAAATATAATAGACCCAAACTGGACAAGACAATCTGGATACACACTTTTTTTTTTCTTTTTTTTTGAGAGATTTTCACTGTAGGGCGCGTGCTCTCGCCAGACAGACAGAGAGAGACATAGAGACAGAAAGCGAGAAATCACCCCCCAGGGGGGATGGTCATGCCGCAATCCCTTCTCCTCCATTCTCCTCTCGGGATCTTGGGCATGCACGCACACGCGCCCAGCGTGAGTTTTAAGCCACTGGGTCCGAGATGCGAACCGCGGTCGACTACGTGGGAGTCCAGCGACATAGCCATTACGCTAACTGCTGGTTCCTGGATACACACTTTTCATTTCAAATTTACTGCAAAGTTACAGTAATCAAGCAGCATTTTTAAAAAATGGCTTAGGGGCCAGCAGGTGGTGTGGTGTTTAAAGGTGCTGGACTCCCACATGGTTTGGGTCTTGGGTGGCTTGCTTTCTCACTTTCTCTCTCTCTCTCTGCCCCTTTCTGGTCAAATTTAAATAAGTAAATACATAAATAAATAAATAAAGTTAAATAAAAATAATTCTTTAAAATAGTAGCTTAAGTATCGACATATACATTTTTTTAAATGTTTAATTTTTTTAAATTTTATACATTCAATCACTATACATCACTACAAATGTACAGTGAATTTACCCAACATGAATACACTTCACACCAGTCAAGTTAATGACACTATACACATTATCATCAACAGTTAACCATCCATTTCCGTGTCCCATAAATTAGAGATATAGATTAATGGGATAGAATTGAGAGTCTTGGAATAAACCCATACATTTACAGTCAACTGATTTTGATCAGGGCACCAAGAAAATTCAATTAAGAAATAGTCTTTTCAACAAGGTGTGCTGAGGTAACTACATATTCATACACAAAAGAACAAAGCTGGACCCCTACTTCACACCATATACAAATATTAATTCAAATTTATCATAGACATAAATGCTAAACCATAAAGCTCTTAGAATTAAACATAGGGGTAATCTTTTTGATCTGTTGTTGAATATTTTATCAAGGATTTTTAAAAATAATTATTTACGCTGGACACTACCAAATGGCCTACCATGGTTTGAGTCCTGGACCTGGTGGCTTGCTTTCTCACCTTCCTTCTCTCTTTGTGTCTTTCTCTGGCCAAATGAAAATGATTGAATGAATAAATAAAATTAAATGAATAATTCTTTAAAATAATAATTATTTACTATTATTATTATTTTTTAAATTTGCTTCAGGGCACATGCACTCGCCAGAAAGAGACAGAGAGAGAGAGTGAAAAAGTAAGCTGCCAGGTCCATGTGCGAGTCCAGTGCCTCAACTGCAGTCAGCCATGTGGGAGTCCAGTGCCCAACTGCCCCACTACCTGCCAGCCCCTTATTGAATTTTTACATCAGTGTTCATCAGAGTTATTGGTCTATACCTTTCTTTTCTTGTTTAAGTATCAAGGTGATGTTGACTTCATAAAATGTGCTTCAAAGTATTCTCTCTAGTGATTTTTTGGAAGAGTTTAAGAAATATTGATGATAACTCTTCTTTGAATGTTTGGTGAAATTTAGTTGTAAAACCATCTGCTCCTAGGCTTCCCTCCCTTTTTTTTGTAATAGAGCACATGCGCTCACCAGAGAGAGACAGAAAGAGACAGAGAAGGAAAATGAGAAAGCCCATCTTAGTGGGAGATAGCTACCCCACAATTCTTTCATCTCTATTGTCTTCTTGGGATTTTAGGAACACATGCAACTTGGGACACACACACAACATGTGCCAGGCATGTTTTGCAAGGCACCGGGTCCAGGACTCTAACTGTGCTGTCAGCCATGTGGGATCCAGTCACTCTAATTGCCATGGCACTGGCTAGCCCTGGACTTTTCTTTATTGGAAGGTTTTCAAATGATTTCTTCAGTCTCTTTATTTGATATTGGTCTACTCAAACTTTTTATTTCTTCCTATTCAACCTTGGCAAGTTATATATTTCAAGTAATTTATTCATGTCCTCTAGATTATCTAATTTGTTGTTATGTAATTGTTCATAATACTTTGTTTTGATCCATTTTTATTTCTGAGATCTGTTGTAATGTCTCTCCAATTTTACTTCTGATTTTATTTGTTGGAATTTTTCTCTATTTTTCTTTATTTAACTAAGGTTGTCAATTTTTTTTGTTTGTTTTCAAGGAATCAGCTCTTGGTTTTGTTAATATTTTTTCCCCATTGATTTTCTGTTCTGTTGTATTTGTTTCTTGCCTATTCTTTATTATATCTTTCCTTCTGTTCACTTAGGGTTTGATTTGTTTTTCTTTTTTCTAGCCACTTAGAGCATAATGTTAAGCTATTTATCTGAGTTTTTTTTTTCTTTTTAATGAAAGTATTTGTTGCTATAAATTTTCCTCTTAGAATTGTATAGTGGTTGAGTGTATAAAAAACAATAATTTATTAATTAAATAAAGTAAAAATAATTACTTTTACTGTATCCCATAGGTTTTTTTTTTTGTTTTTTTTTTGTTTTTTTTTCCAAAATTGTCCTGAATATAGGGGCTGGTCAATGGCATAGTGATTAAGGGTGCTGGATTCCCACATGGCCAAAGGCAGTTCTAGTCCTGGACCTGGCGATTTGTTTCTCGCTTTCTTTCTCTTTCTCTCTCTCTCTCTCTCTGTCCCTCTCTGGTCAAAACTGAAATAAATAAATAAAGTTTAAAAAAATTGTCCTGAATATTTATTTATTTATTTTACATTCAATGATTGTGTACCATTGCAACACAGCAAATGAGTTTTCCCATTATTAATACATTATATATTGGTTCAGTCAAAGATATTATCATACATGTTATCATCAACAGATAATTTTCCATGTTTGTATCCCTTAAATGTTTTGCCTTTTTTTCACCCTGATCCCCTTCCTCTCACTCTCCCCCATTTTCCATCCTCCTCCCACACGGTCTCTAGTATCACCATTGCTCTCCATGCTTTTAAATCTGCCAATCTTTCAGTTTCTGCCATAGAATCCCATACTATTATTGCATTTCCTTCTTCATATCAATTAATATTTGCAATACATATTTAGGTGCCCCAATGCTATGTCTATATATATAAATAATTGTTCTCTTGATTAATTGAACCCTTTATTATTAAACAGTGACCTTCTTTGTCTGTTGTAACAGGTTTTGACTTGAATTATATTTTATCTGATGGAAGCATCACCACCCTGTTCTGTTTTGGTTACTATTTTCCTAGGATATTTTCTTCCATTTCTTAGGCAATCAATTCTTAGATATGTCACCAAAAGAACAAATCAAAAAAAGAAAAAAAAATAGATAGATTGACTGTTATAAAAATTTAAAATGTCTATGTTTCAAAAGATAGCATCAGTAAAGATACAATAATGGAGGAAAATATTTGCAAATAATATATCTAATAAGAATTTGATATTCAGAATGTATGAAAAAAGCCTTATAACTCAACAATGAAAAGATAAATAGGCTTAGTAGGTAGCATGGTGGTTAAGGTGCTGGATCCCACATGGCTGACTGTATGGTTTGAGTCCTAGACCCAGCGGCTTTGAAAAATGGCCGGAGGGGGGGGGTGGGGGGGGGGGGATTAATTGAACCCTTTATTATTAAACAGTGACCTTCTTTGTCTGTTGTAACAGGTTTTGACTTGAATTATATTTTATCTGATGGAAGCATCACCACCCTGTTCTGTTTTGGTTACTATTTTCCTAGGATATTTTCTTCCATTTCTTAGGCAATCAATTCTTAGATATGTCACCAAAAGAACAAATCAAAAAAAGAAAAAAAAATAGATAGATTGACTGTTATAAAAATTTAAAATGTCTATGTTTCAAAAGATAGCATCAGTAAAGATACAATAATGGAGGAAAATATTTGCAAATAATATATCTAATAAGAATTTGATATTCAGAATGTATGAAAAAAGCCTTATAACTCAACAATGAAAAGATAAATAGGCTTAGTAGGTAGCATGGTGGTTAAGGTGCTGGATCCCACATGGCTGACTGTATGGTTTGAGTCCTAGACCCAGCGGCTTGAAAACATGCCAGGAGTGTGTGTGTGTGTGTGTGTGTGTGTGTGTGTGTGTGTGGGCATGCCTAAAATCCCAAGAGGAGAATGGATGAGAGAGTATTGCAGAAGTGATTGTTAATGAGTTAGAATTTCTTTTCAGAGTGATAGAAATTTCTGGAATTAGATAGAGGCCATAGTGTATACTACTACCATTAAATTGTGTACTCTGAAAAGATGACCTTGATGGTATGTGTATTTAAATAAAAAACAAACACAAAATAAAAGACTTTCAAGAGACAATTGAGGAAACTTAAATATAGTCTAAATATTAGATGATAGTAGGGATTAAGTGCTAATTTTCATAAAGTAAAAATGATGTTATGCCTATAAAAGAATGGCATGGGCTTGCCCTGTAGTTCATTAGGTAAAGACATGTGCATGGGGAGCCAGATGCCACATAGTTCAAATCCTGGCCCCAGTGGCTTGAAAAAATATACTACATGTGTGTGAGTGCCCAAGATCCTGATGGATGAAGAAATGGAGGAAAAGGATTGTGGTATGACCATGCCCCATTATGGGGTGCTTTCTCTCTCTCTCTGGAAAGCACACACACCCTAATACAAGAAGAAAAAAAAAAGGAAGAAGAAGAATGTCATTATTTTTAGTTGGTGCATCATGAAATATTTGGGGCAAAGTTTAGAATGTTTGCAAATTATTTTCAACTTGTCCTATGAAAAATAAATATTTTTGTGCATACATTAAACAAAGTTAGGAAAATTTTAACAATGGCTCAGTTTGAGTGACAGGCATGTTGAGTGTTCTTTTCCTTCAACTTTATGTGAAAATTTTCATAAAATAAAATGAGGGGTAAAAAGTATTAAGTCCCCTGAAGTTTCATTACTTGTCACATGGTGAACACCTTCCTTATTTCCCTTAGGGTTGTTATGAGAATCAATTTTGTAAAATAATATACAGATGTTAGTGATTGCTTTGCATTTTAAAACTACCATTTTAGAGCTCAAGAGTGTCTGTTACAATGAATTGTGACAAATGCAAATAATTATTTTAGGATAAATAAAAATTCCATGCTCATTCTTTTATTTTACAAATTTAAGATGTGCTTTACTTTCCTATTGGAGTTTTTTGTAGAAAATTTTCAGGGTCACTTAGGGTTAGGCGAGAAATAGTTTGCACTTATTGTTTTAATAACTAACTTTGTTTTTCAAGTTACTGGGTGAAAATGCATCAGGACAATCTTTAGAGAGTAAAAACAAATATTAGATCACTAGAAACATATTCTGGGATTCTTAAGAGGAACAGTATGTAAATAATAGATGTCTTATAAATAGGATTGATGAGCTTACTAAATAAGGCACTAATGAAAATAAAAAGAGCTTAATACTGGGAACCAGCAGTTAGCGTAATGGCTATGTCGCTGGACTCCCACGTAGTCGACCGCGGTTCGTGTCCCGGACCCGGTAGCTTAAAACTCATGCCGGGCGCGTGTGCGTGCGTGCCCAAGATCCCGAGAGGAGAATGGAGGAGAAGGGATTGCGGCATGACCATCCCCCCTGGGGGGTGATTTCTCGCTTTCTGTCTCTATGTCTCTCTCTGTCTGTCTGGCGAGCGCACGTGCCCTACAGTGAAAATCTCTCCAAAAAAAAAAGAGCTTAACACTGATAAAGAGGTTCTCTTGGTGCACAGGTCCTAATGGGCTAGTTATCCTGAACTCCGACATCCTGCCAGACTAATTACCCCTACAGCCTTCTAACCTACAATGCTTCACCTGGAAGGGGAAGATTACTGGTATGACAAAGAGAAGTTCGCAACAAAGGGGTTTTCAAAAAATAAGAAGGGCCTTATAGAAGTTGAAATGTCAGGCAATGTCTATGGCTACTGAATACATAGACATGTATTTATTCATTGCTTCACTCATTTACCCATTCACTGATCAGTATCGCATGGAAGCTTCATAAGAACAAGAGTTTTGTCTACCTTGTTCACCACTTGGTCCCACCTGGCATACAGCAGATGCTCAATTAATATTCTTTTAATCAATGAGTAGTATTGAAGGCCAATTCTCCACTGTACCCTAGATCAGGTATTGGGATTACTAGGATGAATAAGACATAATTCCAGCACTTAAGGAACTTTCAAGCTTAGAAAAATAGAACCATAAACAGATCATTGTAGTATTGCAAGCTCAATGAAAAAAATATGTACTGGGTATTATGAAATCACAGAGAAAGGTAGACTTAGGAAAACTTTCTATAGCTGCAATCCATAGGTGTGCCAGTACTTCCAGTGACATTAGAAATGGACTGTTTTTTAAACATAATGCCTATTTCTGGGATCAGCAGATGGTGTAATGGTTATGTCACTGGCCTCTCACATGGCCAACTGTCATTTGAGTCCCAGACCCAGTGGCTTGAAATCCACCTGGGGCACGTGTACGTGCATGCCCAGAATACCAGGAGGAGAATGGAAGACAAGAGATTGCAGTGTGGCCATCCCCCCTAGGGAGTGATTTCTTACTTTCTGTCTGTCTCTCCAGTGAGCACATATGCCCTATAGCAAAAACTCTTTTAAAAAAAAAATGCCTATTTCTTATTGTTAGAGTAATTGAGACTTATATAACCAAAGTCTACCTTCATGAGTACATGCACAGTAGTTATGAAAAATAAACACACAAAAACAAAACAAAACTCAGGATTGGCTTCTCTGCTAACTTGTATCTGATATTAGTGAGGCCCAGATAGCTTCAATAGGAAGTATTCTCTGACCAGATCTCTCAGATTCAACTTTCATTTTTACATGTACTTTGCCTTTATCCTACTTATTTGTACTCTCAAACATGTTGTTTTGCATTGTTGTTACTTGTTTTCTACATCTGTGTGACTTTTCTTCCTGGATTATCAAAGGGCAAGGACAAAAAATTCTTCCATTTCTATTTTATTTCAGCCTTCTTCCTTCACTACCTTCAATTAGAAGTTTGCCCCCAAGCAGTTACTTTGTTCTGAATGACCAAGCATCCATGACTTATGACCTAACTAGTTGTCACCAACCAAAATGTCACAAGGTTCTCTTATTTACTTTTTACTTGACTGATGTCCTCTTAACACACTCCTTCCCAATTCTCCCTATGGGCTGGCTGATGCCCCTCTAATTCCCCTTTCATTCAAGCAACTGAGTTGCCCAATGAAAGTGATCTTTGAAGGAAAGGTCCTTGAGCCAGCCCATGGTATAGTGATTAAGGTGGCTGGATCCCACATGGTCAACCTCATGATTTCAATCATGGACCTGGCAGCTTGAAAAACACACCAGGCACCATGTGAATGTGTGACCAAGATCCCAACATGATAGAGAAATGAAGAAGGGATTGGGGCATGATCATGCCCCACTGGAGGGTGTTTTATCCCCCTCTCTCTTGTCTCCATGTCTGTCTCTCTCTCTCTCTCTCTGGTGAGAACATGCACTCTCTGGAAAATTTAAAAAAAGTGAAAGATAGAGAGAGAGTTTAAGGAGAGTCTTAAACTAAAGAGTGAAACTCAAACTATGGATTTCAGATAGTATCCTCCGTAAGAAGAGTCTTTTCTGGCTAGCTGGGTTTCCTCACCCACCTCAGTGCCTTATTAATTTATACTGAAAGTCAGCATGCCCCCTGGGAGTCACCAGTTCATATCTGAAGTTGGCACTTATTCTTGCCTTCTTGGTGACTACTTGATATTTATGTGAAAAGAAGTGGTAATTTCATTTCCTGTTTCTTGTACAAAGATGCCCAAAGCACAAACTTCATCTAACAGGTTTCCACCGATAATTAGCACTCTGTAGGATATCGAATACGTGAGGGACTGAACAGCCCAGAGGAAAAAAACCTGTCTCCTCTGAGTGCTTCTTTTAACAAAAAGTTGACACATCTTTTGGCAGGGAGGGCTGGGAGAAAGGACAAGAAAAGCTTCATGTACAACTTTCCAATTTCTGCTGAGGATAAATTGGGTAAGCATTGGGATTCACCAGAATCTGATTTTCTAATCATCTCAAGAAAGCAGTTTATGAGTTTAACATGAATTTAGAGATATTCTTGGAAGGAGAAGCAGGCTACACAAGTGTCTCTCTGATTTACAGCTGTAATAGCAGACCCTACATGCATTTCAGATGATGGGATTATGGTCTGTCAAACTCAACGACTCAAGTGTGAGCTCTGTACATCACTTACTGATGCTCCCAATAATAAAAACCTCAGGATATGAGCATTTGTTGTTTTTTTTTGGGGGGGGGAGGAACATAACAGAGAGACATTGCAAGCAACTCTGTGTATAAGCCAAAATAATACTATCAGTCATTTATATCATTCAATTGGGGCCACCACACAAGTTAATCTGAATTCAGGTAATAAATAGAAGGAATCTTCAAAAAGTTCATGGGAAATGTGTGTTGTGAAGAAACCATGCATAAACTTCCATTTCTTTTGTACTCATACTTGACTTAAATTCTATTTTTTCTGTGAACTTTTTGAAGTCTCCTCATAAATAGAAGTATTTAAAATCTGAAATAATAGATTAAATGTGCCAAAGATTATGGATAGTTCTTGAGATTCATGAGGTACTATTTTCTTAAAGGAAACCCATACTCGGAGTAGTGATTTAATCACATTAACATGGAAACTTCCTCTATCAGTTTCATTCAAGTGATAATGCTTTACAAACATATAGTTTATATTAGGCAACGTAGTGTAATAATGGAGAATACTGACATTGCTAATTTACTCAAAGTGACACACTAGCTCTATGACCTTGGAAATTTCTCAGTCTTTCTGTGCCTCAGTTTCTTCATCTGCAAAATAGGAATAAGAGTAGCAATTATCTCATATTTAATGTGAGAACTGAGATAAAACATTTAAAATAGTATCTAACAAGAGAAGGTCTTCATAAATGTTAGCTCTTAGTTCTATTTTCTTTTTTTATCACTTGGCTTGTTTGTTGTTGATGATAAACTTTGCAGTGTTAAAGTATATATTAGCATGGTTGCCAGTGATTGAACTAGTTCGGGCAGAGAGGCAATTTACTGAGTCACGGAACCCAAGAAAAGGTTGGACAACCAAATTGTGGAAAGGTCCCAGGTGCATGTGGTATCAAGGATCTCAGGAATCAGTACTTGGATGTCCCCAGGACATGCTTTTTTGTTTTCCATGCCACCTTCCTTTTGAGATCAGCTTAATTTGCCTTTTGCTGTAGACTGGCTTTCTTCCCATGTATGGAATAGCTTCAAATTTCAACTTAGGTTTAATTCTCACAATTTCTAACACTGATGAGGAACTGATTGCTTCACTAACTGTTTCCAAGTTCAAAAATCCTGGAGAAGAATCCTAATTTATAAGGATTTATAGGGAACAATAGATGAAAATGTGGCTGTCCCATTAGATATCCCATGATGATGGTGGGAGGGGGATGGAAAGGTAGAGAGTGAGGGAAGTTCAAGGTCACTGGGGTTGGAGGAAGTAGGAAGTATATGCACTATAAACAAGAAAAATTGAGATTTTCTGTAATTGTACAGTTCATATATCATACAATTTATGCAATACAGTTGGTTTTAGTAGATTCATAAAGTTGTGCAGCTATCACTACTGTCTAATTCTAGAACATTTTTTCACTCCCCAAAGAAACCCCTTACCCATTAGCAGTCAATTGGCATTCTTCCCTCCCTGAGTCTCTACCAAATACTAATCTACTTTTTATCTCTAGAATTTGTCATTCTGGACATATAGAACTATATAATACATATGGTCTTTATGTCTGGCTTTCACCTAACATAATGTTTTCAAAGTTATTGTGTATTGCATTGATCAGTACTTTATTCCTTTTTATAGCTAAATAGTATTTCATTGATCAGATATACAGCTTTTTCTTCATTCATCAGTTGATGGGCATTTGGGTTCATTTTACTTTTTGGATATTATGAATAATGCTATTATGAACATTTGTACATAAATTTTTGTGCAGATATATTTTCAACTCGCTTGAAATTTATCAAGGAGTGGAATTGCTGGGACATGCAGTAACTATGTTTTACTTTTTGAGAAACTGCTAAACAGTTTGCCAAATCAGCTGAGCCATTTTCCATTTCCGACAGAAAGATATGAGGGTTCTACGTTCTCTACATACTCACCAGTATTGTAATTGCCATGGTTTTGATCAGAGCCATCTTAATGTGTGTGAAGTGGTATTTTATTGTGGTCTTGAAATGTATTTCCCTCATGAATAATGATGCTGAAAATCTTCTTATGTACTTCTTGTTCATTCAGATGTCTTCTTCAGAGAAATATCTACTCAAATACTTCACTTGTTTTAAAATTATGTTAATCTTTTTATTTGTGAGTTGTAAGAATCTTTTATATGTTCCAGATATGAAATTCTTACTAGATACATAAATTGAAAACAGAATATTTTCTCCCATTCTGTGCGGTTTATTTTCACCTTCTTAATGCTATTTTTTTTTAAATTTTGATGTTTAATAAATCTACTGGTGCTGCTTTTTTGTTGTTGAGCAAGAGGCAGATACAGGTGCTGCAGAGCTCCTGTTAGCCCTCCCTGCTCCTCACTCACCATTGTTCACTCTCACCGAGGAACAGGTCGGTCAGAAAGCTTTTCTCCCATTCTGTGCGGTTTATTTTCACCTTCTTAATGCTATTTTTTTTTAAATTTTGATGTTTAATAAATCTACTGGTGCTGCTTTTTTGTTGTTGAGCAAGAGGCAGATACAGGTGCTGCAGAGCTCCTGTTAGCCCTCCCTGCTCCTCACTCACCATTGTTCACTCTCACCGAGGAACAAGTCGGTCAGAAAGATGTGCTGTAGCCATGACTTTTAAAGATACTGGAAAAATACCTGTGGAGTCAGAGGTAGCCACTCACCTAGTTAGAATTGCTTCAACCAGCTGCAATGTGAAATCCTTGGAGAAAATGTGTGCCGACTTAGTCAGAGGTGCAAAGAAAATGAATCTCAAAGTGAAAGGACTAGCTCAGATGCCTACCATGATTCAAAATCACTACAACAAAAAACACCTTGTGGTGAAGGTTCTAAGACATAGGATTGTTTCCAGATAAGAATCCCCAAGTGACTCATTGATTTGCACAGTCCTAAGATTCTTAAACAGATTACTTCCTGGACTGAACCATGAGTTGAAGTCCATTACAGATGCTTAAGTCAACTGTTTTAATAAATTTATTATCAGGTGTTAAACAAATAAACAAGTAAATCTGTTGGGTTATCAGAAAAGTCATGATGCATTTTTGCATAGAAAAAAATGCGTCATGACTTTTTTTTTGGGGGGGGGGAGAGATTTTCGCTATAGGGAGTGTGCGCTCACCAGACAGACAGAGACATAGAGACAGAAAGTGAGAAATCACCCCCCAGGGGGATGGTCACGCTGCAATCCCTTCTCCTCCATTCTCCTCTCGGGATCTTGGGCACGCAGGCACACGCGCCCGGCGTGAGTTTTAAGCCACTGGGTCTAGGACTCGAACCGTGGTAGACTATGTGGGAGTCTAGCGACATAGCCATTACGCTAACTGCTGGTTCCCATGTCATGACTTTTTTGATGACCTGTTATTTAAAAAAAAAAATTATTATTTATATATTTATTTTTTACAATCAAATTAAGGATATTATTATGTACATCATTTTCAACAGAAAATTCAACTAATCCATTTTTTTCTTTTGTGTTTGTTCTTTTGGTGACATATCTAGGAAGTGATTGCTTGATCCATGGTTCAAAGATTTTTCTCTTATATATCCTACTAAGGATTTTATAGTTTTGTCTTTTACACTTTGATTCTGTGATAAATTTTGCATTAATTTTTGCATATGGTATGAGGTAGTGGTCCAGCTTCATTCTTTTGCATGTAAATATCTAGTTCCCCCAACACTAACAGTTTAAAAACTATTCTTTTTCTCAGTCTTGGCATCCTTGTTAATTGACCATCCTTTACGGGTTTATTTCTGAACTCTCAGTTATATTCTGTTCATCTCTGTGTCTATCCTTATGTCAGTACCATATCACTGATACCTATAGTTCTTAGCATGACCCCTCTGAGGAGGTAACATTAAGTACAACCTGAAATTAAGAAGTTAAAGAGAAGACTTTCATTTAAAGCTCCTTCCAGGCATTTTGGAAGAAGCAGAATTTGTGAAAATTTGAAAGGCAGGGAGGGACTTTGTTTATTTCCACCTCTAGACCCAAGGTAGGTGAGCACAGAAGTGAGTAAGTTTTCTTATTTTTGTTTGTTTGGGTTTTTGTTTGTTCTTGTTAATTTGCTATAGGGTGCATGCACTCACTGGAGAGAGACAGAAAGAAAGAGAGAAAGTGAGAAATTAGAAAGCATCCCCCTAGGGGTATGACCATGCCTCAATCCCTTCTCCATTCTCCTCTGAGGATTTAGGGCATGCATGCACATGCATGGGGCATGTTTTTCAAACCACCAGGT
Organism: Tupaia belangeri chinensis; assembly: GCF_000334495.1. Taxonomy (NCBI): domain Eukaryota; kingdom Metazoa; phylum Chordata; class Mammalia; order Scandentia; family Tupaiidae; genus Tupaia; species Tupaia belangeri. The sequence continues at coordinate 3,332,703 of NW_006159500.1, read as the reverse complement.
CCTGGACTTGAACTGTGAAATCAGCCATGTGGGATCCAGCTGGCTTAACCACCATACCAGCTGACCCTGTTTATTTATTTGTTTAAGTTTTATTGTAGTTTTAATTGACACATAATAATTATCGGTATTTATGGGATACTATGTAATGTTTTGATAGATATCTACATTGTGTACTAATCAAGTCAGGGTAATTAATATATCCAACACTTAATCATTTATCTTTTTTTTTTTGTGGTGTGGATGAACCTGGAGGTTAAGTGAAATATGCCAGTGAAATAAGCCAGGCACAGAAAGACAAATACCACATGATCTCACTCATATGTGCAATCTGTTTGGACTCATCAATGAATATCAAGAGTATAACTCCAGGGACCAGCAGTTAGCATAATGGCTATGTCGCTGGACTCCCATGTAGTTGACCACGGTTCGAGTCCTGGATCCAGTGGCTTTAATGGGGACCAGCAGTTAGCGTAATGGCTATGTCGCTGAACTCACATGTAGTCAACTGCGGTTCGAGTCCTGGACCTGGTGGCTTAAACTCACGCCGGGCGTGTCTGCATGTGTGCCCAAGATCCTGAGAGGAGAATGGAGGAGAAGGGATTGCAGTGTGGCCATCCCCCCAGGGGTGACTTCTCGCTTTCTGTCTCTCTGTCTCTCTCAGTTGTTCTGGCGAGCGCATGTGCCCTATAGTAAAAGCCTCTCCCAAAAAAATAAAAGAGTGTAGTTCAATGCCTGGAACATTGTGAGTGTTCAGAAAATAGTTCTTGAAGGAGTGGATGACCAAATGGATTTACAAATCAAATAATATGTATGCATAAGCTCTGAAAACCTACCTTTTGCAGTGGCTAGTGCCAAGTTTCTGACTTCAGTATACTACACCTAAAAGGTTCATTTAGTTCATTTATTCACATAACAGCTCATGATTAGGTTGAGGATTTTGACCCACCTTTGTGCTTACAAGGTATCTCATTAGTTGACCCTTGGGATTTATCAGCTATCTTGGTGTTCTGGAGATCTTCACCCCTCCAGATTCACTCTCCACCCTTCCACACCCTGCTCAATGCCCCTAGAATCTGATCTGTACAAACAATACCAATAGATTCCCTCACCCGCTGGCTTCCCATTGAGTTCAGCCGGTGGGGAGCCCCAGGTGGAGAATGTTGGGAGGGGAGAGTGTGAAGTCAATAGTATTTATTCTTTTATTTCTCTATGTTGTCACTTTGTCCTTGACTAAAAATCAAAATTCCCATTAAGCAACCCTATCCAAATGTCTTTCTCCTTTTGATTGCGATCCTGCCTACTCTCCCTCCTGTTTTCAGAGCTGTTACTAGCACATAGATACTGTGATATACTAGTCACTTAATGGTGGATAGCCTTATTTTTAAAATCTCCCCAAATTACCGGTTTGAGTATATCATAATTTCCCTTTGAGACCCTGACTAATATATTTGGCTATAGTGATGTCTACCTGGAGAGAAGGGCAAAAATTTATTGGGCCCTGGCTAATACTTCTCCAGGTGAGTGGGGAGTCCCTTCTACTGAAACCTAGGATTAAACTACCATTGCATATATACTCTTTGCCTTCATAGATCATTCCTTCTTGGAAACAACTTTGACCCAAGAATATTGCCATTGCTTAAAGGGTGGTGTAGTTTGAGGAGCAGTGGGATGCTCAGGTACATGTCAGCCTGTCTGCACTTTTACTGTCTGTTCTTCACCTTCTCAACTTAGAAAGCTTCCAAGGTATTGTGCTACTTTCATGTGGCTGTACTAGAGGAGGCAATAATCTGCCCAGGGCAATGGTGGGGAGACAAAAGAACACAACTGGAAAATTCTCTGCCAGCTTCTCTCTATTTGGGAACTTTAGAGCACACCTCATCATCTACCCTACCCCAGATCCAAACTTCATCTACTTGGAACCAGTCTAAGGCATAATAATGGTTATGTTGCCAGACTCTCACAAGTCAACCACAGTTTGAGTCCTGGACCCAGTGGCTTAAAACTCACACTGGGTACATGTGCATTCATGCCCAAAATCCCAAGAGGAGAATGGAGGAGAAGGGATTGTGGTGTGGCCATCCCCCTGGTGGGGGGAGAGTAGTGATTTCTTTCTTTCCGTCTCTCTCGTGAGTGTACTTGCCTTATAGCAAAGATTTAAAAAAAAAAATCTTTAAATTTTTGTTGCAGAACCAAGTATGAGCCCTTCTTAAGCTTCTTTTGAGTTCTTTTTGGGAGGGAACCATTAGTGAGATTAGTTGGACCCATAATTGAACATGGTTACTCAAACAGACACCTATCTCTTGTTAGCACTGTCATTCTAGTTTACTAGAACAATAATTGTCCAAGGAAGCTTCCCAACTGCCATTGATTTGTGGGCTGATAATAGACAAGGTCAACCTCCAGAGGTTATCCATTCTATCTCCCTAGGAAAGTCTGTACTCAACACTATCACAAAAGGGACAAATAGGAAATCTTTGCTCAAGTGAAGGAAGGTCTGGTTCTACTTCTGTGCTTATTATACCCACTACCAACAAATATTATAGTGGATGTTCTGATGTACCAACTGCATCCCCCTTCAGGAATTATCTGTTGGAAATGCTTCCCACAGAGAGCCTTTCGGTGTCATCCCTTTGGGGGAACTGCCTTAGCTGAACAAGGATATTGTTAGAATATTACTACTATTAAAAATATAAGGAAGGAGGGAACCAGCAGTTAGCGTAATGGCTATGTTGCTGGACTCCCACATAATCGACCGTGGTTCGCGTCCCGGACCCGGTGGCTTAAAACTCACGCCGGGCGCGTGTGCGTGTGTGCCCAAGATCCCGAGAGGAGAATGGAGGAGAAGGGATTGCAGCGTGACCATCCCCCCTGGGCGGTGATTTCTCGCTTTCTGTCTCTATGTCTCTGTCTGTCTGTCTGGCGAGCGCACGCGCCCTATAGTGAAAAAGCCTCTCCAAAAAAAAAAACAAAAACATAAGGAAGGAATCAAAAAATAAAAAAAAAAAAAAACATAAGGAAGGAATAAAAAAACTATTAAATACAGTGCTACCTTTGAATAGCCCATGGTATTGATAAGAAGACAACTTATAAATAAAAAATTTATTGAAAATGCAAATATTATGTGATAAACCAAAAGAGTTTCAGGAAGCAGTTACGGTATTTGGGAGATTTTAAGGGAATACACGTGATTTCCTTTTGCTCAAGGCTAACCATGGCAGATTTATGTGAGGGAAAGATGTAAAGAACCTGGATGGAATTAGCTAAGATATGTTGTAAATATGGTTAATCTAAACATTTCTTAGCTCTGCCAGATATGATGCATCCAGTTTCAGGTAAGATTGATATGTATTCGGGGGAATTCATCCATGCAATGACAATGGGAGCAGCCAGATACCTGAATTTTATTTGAAAGTTGCCTATTCATTTTCACAACAAACTTTTGAGATTTCCTATTATTATTGTTTTTGTTATTTCTATATTCTGAGTAAGAATGTGAAACACAGGATGGTTTAGAGATTTCCCCATGATTTAAACAGCTAGTAGGTGTTGTGCTGGGATCCAAAGCCAAGTTTAGGCTACAGCATGTTTTTCTTTTTCTGAGTCAGGTAGTGCTTTCCTCTGAGACACCAAGAGATGAGAATTGGATTGAATCTGTTTATGAAGTGATAGTTATGGATAAGCTACTATACCTCTGGGAAGAGGAGCTTGTTTATAATTTCTCATCTTTTCTGCAAAAGCAATTTTTGCAGCAGCTCAAGATAGATCACAAGTAAATGAAACAGGTGCTCATTAGACCTCCAGGCTGATGTAACTCTCACTTTGCAATTGCTGGAAGGGGTAGGGAAGATGAACAACCCTAAATGTTCACTACAGAAACCTGGGTATCATTTGTATTCATGTGGAGTTATTAACCCAAGTTTCCTTAACTGTGTTTTTTGGTTTGTTTGTCTTAAGAATTTCACCATAGGGCATGTGCACTCCTTGAAGAAAGACAGAGAGAGACAGAGAGAAGGAAAGTGAGAAATCACCTCCCCCCCCACACACACATACACACAGGGAGATGGCCATATCATAATTCCTTCTCTTTCATTCTCCTCTTGGGATTTCCAACTCACACCCACATTAGCCCAGTGTGACTTTTCAAGCCAGTTCTGGAACTTGAACCATGGGAGCTCAAGCGCCTTAACCACCATGGCACATGCTAGTCCCACCTTCACTGTGTTTTTATGAAACGGGCAAATGTTTCTGGGTATGGAAGGGCAAGGGAGATGAAAGTAGTTTATCTTTTTTAAAAATAATACATAATAAATTAAAAACCAAAATCCAGAAGGAATAGGAAAAAAAAAAAAAAACTCTTGCTCTTTCTTCTTTGCAAGTCTCTGAAGCATGTATTTACAGAATTAGTGATTTTAGTGAAAGTTAATAAAAGAGAAATTTATTTTAGAAATGGGACAATATATTACCTGATGGCTGAACTATCTTGGGTTCAGCCTTTGTGGCTTAACGAACAGAGAATGTGTATTGTAAGATGTCTGAACAGAATTTATCTAGTTTGCACAGAGGCAAGTGAGCGTTCACAAACATGGGAAGAGCTGTTTATTGATCCGAGGGATTCCTAAAGTCACTGATTTGTTTTAATGACTCTTGTTTGGTTATGTGTCTGCTGCTGTTCACCTGAGGGTAAACATGGGATCAAAGTTCTGATTCCCCCAGGATTAATCATTTTCTTCTTTATCTGCATCAAAGTTCTTTGATATAGCAGAACTTCCTTTTTCAGTTGAACTTACTGTATGTTTAGATTTCAATCAATCACAGTAAATATTGACTTGAAAGGTAATTGCTTACCTGAGGGAAAAGGGTTATCATTAGAAAAATTCCCATTTGCAATATTTTTTTACTCCCTTTCTTAGAAGAGGTATATTTTAAAATTTTATTAATTTGAGAAAAGAACATTTGGTCAAAATCCCTTCCCTGTCTCACTTTATTTTTTGGAAGTAGTTAGAAACAAATATTTCCTGATTCTTTTTCTTTTTCTTTTTCTTTTTTTTTTAAAGTTCAGTTGTTGTGAGTAAAGAGTTTGGAATCACAAAAACCTGAACTGACTTGTGACTCTGACATTTGCTTGTTGTTTAATATTGGGCAAAATACTACCCTCTATCAAGATGATGATGACAAGCTCTACATTTTATGGTGGTTTGTGTTTCAAAAGATATCATCAATATAAAGAATTTAGTTCTGGGGTCAGCAGGCAGCATGGTGGTTAAGGATGCTGGACTTCCACATGGTTGACCACAGTTTGAGTCCCAGACCTGGCAGCTTGTTTTCTCACTTTCCCTCTTTCTCTCTCTGGCTCTGTTTCTCTCTGGTCAAATTTAAATAAATAAATAAAGTTTAATTTAAAAAAAGAAGAATTTAGTTCTATGCTTGGCACATAAGTCCTTAATAAATATTAATTATGCTATTGTATTTAAAAATACATATTTGCAAATTATGGTACGTGTGTTGGCATAAATAAAAGCTCTCTTACAGACTACAGAATCCAGAAATAAGCGAACTCAGCAATTTTTTAAAAGATTGAGAATCTTGGAACCAGCAGTTGGCGTAATGGCTATGTTGCTGGATTCCCATGTAGTCGACTGTAGTTCGAGTCCTGGATCCGGTGGCTTAAACTCACACCGGGCACATGTACGTGCATGCCTAAGATCCCAAGAGGAGAATGGAGGAGAAGGGATTGTGGCATGGCCATCTTCCCTGGGGGATGATTTCTCACTTCTATCTCTCTGTCTCTCTCTGTCTTTCTGGCAAGCACATATACCCTATAGCAAAAGCCTCTCAAAAAAAAAAAAAAAGGATTGATAATTTTTGAAGTCCTTCAAAGGAGGGGCCAGCAGGTGGCATAGTGGTTAATGTACTGGACTCCCACATGGCCAACTGTGGCTCAAGTCCCAGACCTGGAGGCTTGAATATCATCCTGGGCACATGTGCATGCATGCCCCACATGCCCTTCACCAAATGTATGTATGTATGGCCACTTTAGAATTCAAATTCGTAAGTTCACAATATTCAGTATAGTTAAAATAACATGTAGATAAATGAATAATTATTGAAATAATAACATATGATAATATGTGTATGTGTGTAGATGTTGCCATGAATTTTGTAAATAGGGAACCACAGGCCTGCCAGTTAGTGGCAATAGCATCTTTTTAGTTATAGGCAACCAAAGAAGATCATTGCAAAATCACCTTCACATACTTTTTCAAAATTCTAATACTTGTGCCTCACCTCGGATTTAGTGAATCAAAATTTCCAGGAATAGGATGAAAATAGTTGTACTTTTTTTTTTTTTTTTTTTTTTTTTTTTTTTTTTTTTTTTTTGTATACAGGCTCCTTTGCTTTATTTTTTTTTTTTTTTTTTTTTTTTTTTTTTTTTTTTTTTTTTTGCCATAGGGCACGTGCACTTACTGGTAAGAAAGAGACAGAGGGGGAAAGTGAGAAATCACTCCTCAGGGAGGATGTCCATGTTGCTATCCTTTCTCCTCCATTCTTGTCTCAGGATTTTGGGCATGCACACATGTGTGCCTGGCATGATTTTCAAGCCACTGAGTCTGAGACTTCAATCTCGGTCAGCCATGTGGGAATCCAGCACCTTAACCACCATGCCATCTGCTGGCCACAAATATTTGTATTTTTATTACTGCCTTCCTCCATAAAGAACTAGAAAATTGGGAAAAACATATCAAACTGTGGTTTCAGACAGTGACTAACAGACCGTGCCAGACAAAGATCAATGAAAGAAGGCAGATATATGAGGTTTGTCTTTTAATTGCTCCAGCAGTTAAGACCGGGTACTCCCAGACATCAGTTCAAGAACAGGGAGCCCAAACAGAGCTTAAGGGTCTGTGCCGTAGTCCATTCTGGCTGCTAGAACAAAATACCCAAAACTGCATAATTTATAAACAGCATACATTTATTTCTCATAGTTCTGAAAACTGGAGAGTCCAAGACCAAGACTCCAACAGATTCAGTGTCTGTTGAGAGACCATTGCTCATAGACACTGCTTTTTGCTGAGTCCTTACATGGCGAATGGGCACGAGGGCTCCCTCAAGCTTTTTTAAATAAAGGTACTAATATTATTCGTGAGGAAATTTCCTAATCAGGAGTAACCTAATCAGATCCCAAAAGCCCAACCTCTTAATACCTTCACCTTGGGAATTAAGGGGTCAACACACACATTTTGGGAGGTCACAAATATTAATACCATAACCATCTTTCTAAGGGGTTCCAGGAGGTTAAGGTGGCTAGAACCTGTGGAGTAGATTATTAGGAGGAAATTGCACAGGAAAAGCTCTGGAAACTAGCAAAGGGGTCCCCAGGTCTTTGGCTGAATACTAGTCTATGTATATGTGGTTGAAACTCCATGAATATGGGGAAAGATCCACTATCCAGTGTCTACTTTTCCCCTCCTTCCCAAAGACAACAAATCATGATTATTTTTACCTGTTTTTGATCTTTATATAAATGGTTGACTTATTTTGGACAATATTATGCTTGCGAGGTTCATCCATGGTGTGTGGCAGTAGCAAATGCATTGCCATTGCTGCATATTTTTCTGCCATACGTTTATACAACACAGTAATTATCATTTGGCTGCTGAAACTTTGTTTTTTATTTTTAGCTATTACAAATGGTGATGCTATAAATATTCTTGTACATGTCTTTTTTTTTTTTTTTAGAGAGATTTTCGCTATAGGGCACGTGCGCCCGCCAGACAGACAGAGAGAGAAACATAGAGACAGAAAGTGAGAATTCACCCCCCAGGGGGGATGGTCACACCACAATCCCTTCTCCTCCATTCTCCTCTCGGGATCTTGGGCACACACGCACACGCGCCCGGCATGAGTTTTAAACCACCGGGTCCGGGACACGAACCGTCGTTGACTACATGGGAGTCCAGTGAAATAGCCATTACGCTAACTGCTGGTTCCTTTGTACATGTCTTTTGATTCATATACATCATATTTTTCTTTAGTAAAAACATAGGAGAGGAATAGTTTAGTCATGAGAACCTACATGTAATGTTAATAGGTACTGCCAAACATTTTTCCAGAATGGATACACCAATTTCATTCTCACTAGTAATGCAGAAGGGCTCCACTTGTTTCATATTCTTACTGATACTTGAATTGTCCATCTTTTTAATGTTAGCCATTTGTCTAGGTGTGTAGTGATATTTCACTATGGTTTTAGTTTGTACGTTTCTCTAACTGATAATACAGAGCAATTTTTATATGTTTGCTGGCCATTTGAATACCTTTCTATAGGACTAGCAATATTTTTCTTAAAAATTTGTGCAAATTATTTTTACATAGTATGGATACAAGCCTTTTGTCTGTTATGTTTTGTAAAAATCTCCTACTCTGCGGCTTGCCTTTCACTTTCTTATTGTGCCTTTTGATGTAGGAACTGGAGTTCCTAAATTTAATTTTTCTCTGATTTATTCACCTTTTCTTGTATGGCTACTGATTTTTGTGTTCCATTTAAAAAAATCTTTGGTGAGTCTGCCATGGATGCACATTGCCATTTCAATGGTTTGATTCCTGGACCCAGGAGCTTAAAAAACATACCAGGCACATGTGTATCCATGCTCAAAATCCCAAGTGAAGAGAGGAGTGGAAGAGAAGTGTGTGTGGCCATCACCCCACACCCCTGCCCCTGTGCAAGTGGATGCTTTCTCGCTTTCCTGCTCTCTGTCTCTCTCAGGTGAGTGCACGTGCCATCTGGAAAATTTAAAAAAAGAAAGAGGACAAGAGAGAGAAAGAAAGAAAGAAAGAGAAATAAGGAAGAGAAGGGAAGAGAAGGAAAAGAAAGGGGTAAAGGAAGAAATCTTTCCAACCTCACTTCATGAAGATATTCTTCTATGCTTTTTTTTTTTTAAGGATATTTTTTATCATGATCTTGAGAGCAATTAAATATTTTGTTTTCAATTTTCTTTTTCAGATTGATATCTAACTGACCCAGCACCATTTGTTTTAAGACCACTTTCTCCCTCCTTACCTGCTGTGCTATCTTTCACATAAATGTTCCTATGTGGGTAGGTCTTTTGCTGGATCCTGACTGTTTCCATCTCTATTGCTGGGAGCACGGGTTTGGATCCCCTGGTGGTACACCAATAACTACCATCTCTAACTCCATTCTCTTCCTTCAAGATTATCTCAGCTCCTTTTAGCCCTTTCATATTTTCACAAAACAATTTCTTACAATTTTATTTTATTTATTGCTAGAGGGCACATGTGCTCACTAGGGAGAAAGAGAAAGAACATACGCCCTGATGGGGCATCATCACTCCACATCCTGTTTCCTTCATTCCTCCTTCCCTTCAGTATTGCAGGCACAGACACCCTTGACCAGTGTGATTTTCAAGCAGCCAGGAAATTGAACTCTGTTTGCCCAAGTGGGGTCCAGTTCCCTATGTAGAGTATTCAACCATTGTCCTAAGGGCTAGCCCTCTTTTTTTTTTTTTTTTTTAAGAATTATTTATTTAATTCCATTTGTTATTACTATTATCATTTAAATTTGACCAGAGAGAGATAGAAAGGGAAAGAAAGCAAGCAAGCTACCAGGTCCAGGACTCGAACCTCACAGTTAGCCATGTGGGAGTCCAGAGCCCTTAACCACCACACCACCTGTCAGCCCGTGGGACTAGCCCTCTTATTAGCCCTTTTTGTTTCTATACAAATTTTAGAATCAATTGGTTTATATCTACCTTTTTATGTCAATTGCAGTGTGTGTTCTGGGAGTTTTTTCATTTTTCCTAAAGTTCAAATCTCCCATTATAATCCTAACATCCTATACTATAATTTGTAGTGGCAAAAGAACCTGTGGTAATAACATTTTGTTCAACTTCTGGTGTGTTTTCTTGGTTTCATTTGTTTTGTTTTGTATTGTATTGCTGTAGGGCACCTGTGCTTATCAGAAAGAGAGGGAGAGGGAGAGAGAGAGGAAAAGTGAGAAATCACCCCCTAGGGAGATGACCATGCTACAATCCTTTCTCTTCGATTTTCTTCTTGGGATTTTTGGCATGAGCGCACACATGCTCGTCATGTTCCCCAAGCCACTGAGTCTGGGACTTGAACTGCGGAGTTGGCCATGTGGGTCCAGCTGTCTTAACTACCATGCCACCTGACTGGCCCCCCTTCTGTTATTGGTTATTTGTGCTTTCTCTCTTTTTAAAATTGATCAATCGTGCCAGAGTTTTATCAACTTTTAGTTTTTTAAAGAATTAACTTTTGCCTTTGTTAAATTTCCTTCTTATATTTCATTTTTCTTTTAAAATAATTTCTACTTTTGCCATTATCATTTCTCTATTTCTGTTTTTTGCACAACTTCTTGAGATAAATACTTACATTGCTAAGTGTCAACCCTTTACTTTTCTAACATATCTGTTAAAATCTGTGTCTTTCCTCTAAACATTGCTTTGGTTTCATCATGAAAATGTGTTATACATTATTTTATTATTGCACAGTTCATGTATATTCCAGTTCCCATTATTATTTCCTCTGCATCACATGGATTCTTTTAGAAATGTGTTGCTTAAGTTCCAAACATATAGGAATTTTCTAGATGTGGGGGTGGTTTTTGCCATTGGTATCTAGCTTAATTTTATTATGGTCAGAGAATATGCTCTCTAATTTTAATCTTGTGAAATTTGTTAGAGTAGCATATGAACTAGCACATGTTCAGCTTTCATAAGTGATTGTGCAGTTGCTGGGTGCACTGTTTTACATATGACAATTAGGTCAAGTGTGTTAGTCAGCAGATATTTAAATCAATTATTAATAGTAGGACTCTACCAGGTAGATTATCTGTTTCATTCTTCTCCCTTTTTTTAAAAAATTTTTCTTTATTCATGATAGGGTGCATGTGTACATGAGAAAGAGAGAGAAAGAGAGAGCGATAAGTACCTCCATAGGATCTGGTCACACCACAATCCTCCTTCTCCAGTCCTCCACAAACTGGATCTCGGGCATTCACATGTATGCCTCCTGTGTTTCAGACTGAATGCTTCAGGGACCGGAACCAAGGTCACCACGTGGGATCTAGTTTCTCTAGTGCAACACATTATCTCTGTACAATGGAGCTGGCCTCATTCTTCTTTTTTAAATTTCCAATTATCTGCCACAATTTTCTATGTCCTTTTACTTTCTTGAACATATCATTTTAAAGTTCATGTCTAATAACTATCAGACAAAATAATAAGCATCTATTATATGTTTTAGTATCTCAATTTTAAGTTAAACCCATTTTCTCAACTACACAAAGGTTTTCCTTGATTATTAGGCACTAGATATAAAAAATGGAGAGGTAATTGAAACTCTGTATTATGTTATATCCTTTAGAAGAGAACTTCTGGATATTAATATTGGCTAGGGCCTCCATATTCCCTTAAAATTCGAAGTTAAATAATAAAAGTTGGATTTTAGTGTATCAGAGAGCTGGTTTATTTCCAGCCTAATTTTACTCTTAGTGTATATGCTTTGAGGTCCCAATTCACCTCTAACCTAGATTTCTCTTGTTTGGCAAGACTCGGGCTTTAGTTTTTGCCTTTCAGATCTATGTCTGCTACAAGTTCTGCTGAACATCTCACTTACCACTTGTAAGGATGCCATCTCTCTTCAAAGAACAACGGCACTCAATGCCAAATTTATTATCTTTGGGCTTTCTTCCTCTCCCCCTAGGTATTTCCCCCACACGTCCTAATTGCCTCTGTATGTGTACACATGTGTGTGTGTATGTGTAAGTTTATATCTTCCACCTCTTCTCATTCTCAGTGGGGAGTTTGGCCCAAACAACTAATTTTCCATGACAAAAAGCAGAACTCCTAGTCTGTAGAATTGTAAGCCAACAGGGAAATCTCATCTTATCACTTATTATTTTAGTGCAATAAGAAAATAATTGTTTTTGCTTCAAGTCGCTAAGTTTTAGTGACTTGCTATAGAGCTGTGGTTGACTGATGCAGATTTCGGTACTTCTGCCTGCTTTGGTACTGCTGCCATAAGAAAACGACTAAAATATATCATTGGATTTAAGACCAGATGGTTGATGGAAGCTGGAAGGGACATAGAAATGCTAGCTAAGTCCTAAAGGGCCCCAAGAATAGGGTTAAAGGAAGCCTACAGGGCCCCAGGAAATCTGTCAGTATAGGCATAAAGGAAAACACTTGAGAAAACTGAAGAAAAGGGGGCTCTTTTATATAGTAGTAGGCTGTGAAAAATAGGAAATAGGATAAACTAATGATCTTAATAAGGAAATTTCCATGTAGAACATTGATGGTGCTGCCTGAGTTTTTGTTGTTGTTTTTTGGTTTGCTTATTTGCTCTTTAGCTGCCTATAGTAAAATGAGAGAAGAGAGATTAACTTGCTGGTAGGTGGAATTCTATGGAGGCCCTCAGATCTGAGCCCCTGCTGTCGCACTCATGAAAACCTTACATATATATAGCAGAAGGAATCTCACAAATGTAATTAAAGCCCTTAGTCAACAAGCTATGAGTTAATCAAATGGAGACTAACCTAGGTGGGCTTGACCTAATCAGACGAACCTTTAAAAGAGACTGGATGTATTTTGCAAAGAGATTTGAAAGGTCCTTCTTTCCACTAGGAAAAATTTCTCCCTTGTAGCCAAATTCATTTCCTTTGTTTACAAAGATGAAAAATGAAAAAAAGAGAGGGCCAATCTGGTGATGCAGTAGGTAGCCAACTGAACTGCAGTGCTGAGAGTCATGGGTTTGGATCCCCTGGTTGGCCCGGAAACTTGCCAGGTGCATGTGTACACACCCAAAGTCCTGGTGGTGAGTTGGAGGTCTGGGAATACTGGCATGACAAGAACTTGTCAAAGGGGTCTCTCTCTCTCTCTCTTTCTCTCTCTCTCATGCACACACACTCATTCTCTATCATGAATAAAATAAATCTTGAAAAATAAAAATATTTTAAAAGAGAGTGAGAGCTCTTTTGTTAAATATAGAAGGATTGAAGAAAGGTAGATGCTCATATCAGACAACTGCATATGACCCTGTTGGTGTTGTACCCTCAGCAAGGCATCTTCATGGGACAGTCATTTGTAACAACCTCTGGACATTTCACATGTAGGCATAAAACTTTCAGGATATCCTTATTAGTGTGGGTCCAAGCCAGAGAGAAGGCAAGGAAAAAAAAAAAATCTGTTACTCAATTATATTTCTCTCAGAGGTGGTTCATAGACGAAAATGTGGGCTGACCAAATTGCTGAATTCTCTCTCGCCACCTGAAAGTGTGTACTTTCTTAAAATGAAAGAGTCAAAAAAGAGAGTTGTCTAAAATATGCACGTGTTTTTTCTTCCCTGAGGGAAAACCTGTTTGACTTTGGGTTTCACCACTCATAAATTATCAAGTTATTTCTCACTTATGGCATAAATATCAGTCTGGTTGGTATATGCACCCACACATCAGCTGAGGCTGGAGAGAGCTAAATTTACAAAACATTAACTCAATAAGCATGTGCAAATGGGTAAACAGCGTGATATCCCTTAACTTAATAAGACCATAGCATTACTGCTAATCAACTTCTGAAGTTTTTTCTTTCCAATTTTAGTGTTACTAGACCTAGTTGAGTGAAGGTTTTTCTATCAGAAGAACAATATACCTCAAAATAGAAAATGACAAATTATTTCAGAGAGAAAGCCATAATAATATGCCACCATTGCGAGATGCTGTATTTGTAAGAAAGAAATAATAATTACAGCTCATTCTGCTTGTTATTTCTATTAATGAGAAACCTTGGAACAGACAGGACTGCCAGATGTCTCTCATGAAAATATCAATCCTGCAGATGGGGAATAGGAAAATACATAGAAACAAATAAATAAAAATAGCATTTCTTCTGTCTCTCCTGTCCTAGGACTCCCCCCAAATGTGTCTGCAAACCCACAAGAAGAGATCAGTAATCTCTTCATTTAAAAAAATATCCTCCTATAGAGGATACCTGTCCCACCATGGGATATTCTTTATATTGCTAAGCAAATATCTTTATTTATTTTTTTCTGAGAGGTTTTTTTGTTATAGGGCACGTGTGCTTGCCAGAAAGACAGAGAGAGATAGAGAGACAGAAAGCGAGAAATCACCTCCAGGGGGGATGGCCATGCTACAATTCCTTCTCTTCCATTCTCCTCTTGGGATCTTGGGCACCATGCACACATGCCCGGCATGAGTTTAAGCCACCAGGTCCAGGACTTGAACCGCAGTTGACTACACAGGAGTCCAGCGACATAGCCATTATGCTAACTGCTGGTCCCCTCTATAACATTCTTTTTTTTTTTTTTTTTAAAAGAGGTTTTTCACTATAGGGCGCGTGCATTTGCCAGACAGACAGAGAGAGACAGAGAGACAGAAAGCGAGAAATCGCCCCCAAAGGAGATGGCCATGCCGCAATCCCTTCTCCATTCTCTTCTCGGGATCTTGGGCACGCACGCACACATGCCCGGCGTGGGTTTTAAGCCACCGGGTCCGGGACACGAACTGCGGTCGACTCCGTGGGAGTCCAGTGACATTGCACTAACTGCTGGTTCCCCCTTCTATAACATTCTTAAGATGCTTTGTTCTATGTGATCTCCCCCTCAAACCACAACTGATTGAATCAGTGTGAACTTCACCCCACCCTCAATCCCCACCTCGCACAAAACTGCATAGTGTCTATAGGAGCAGAAAAGCCTGTCTGTAGAGAAAGAGAATGAAGAGAGTACGTGGAGATGTCAAAACTAGAGGTAGAGAGAATCCAGCTGACCTCACGTTGCATTTTTTGGTTCTAGTTCCCTCCAGAGATCCAACAGCATTTTTTGTTCTGAGTGCAAGGAAACATCATTGCATCTTCATGTGAAACTTCATTCCTTCTCTTTCTCTCTCTCCATTTGGTTGTAGTGAACTAATACAGAGAATCCGAATATTTTATGCCTCATTTGGAACTTTTCAAACTGTCTGCTAGACGAGACAAATTCCCATATTTGGGATTGTGAGTTTCTGGCCCTAGTTGGCCTACCTTTCACCCCAAACCAAGTTCTGAACTGAAAGATAGATGAGTCAAGCAAATGAAGATAAAATATATCAACCTTAGGGGTCAGCAGATGGTAAAGAGGTTATGTTGCTGGACTCCCATGTGGCCCACCGTGGTTTGAGTCTGAAACTCATGCTGGGGGCATTTGTGTGCGTGCCCAAGACCCGCGGAGGAGAATGGAGGAGAAGGAATTACAGTGTAGCCATCTCTTCTAGAGGCAGATTTCTCACTTTCCCTCTTACTGTCTCTGTCTCTCTCTCTCCTGCAAGCACATGCACCCTAAGGCAAAAACCTCTAAAATATCCACAGTCACAGTCCCTGCTCCTAAAGTTACTCATCAGATAAAATAGTCCTCCTTTTCTAGGGATGGATAAGGGCTAAGATAGTCCAGGAGTGTTATACTTATATAACATACTTCCACAAAGAGCAAAACCAATGAAGGGAGACATCCTTAGTCCCATGTAGTCCCTCTGAAGCTTGGTAAATTGCTAATTCCCTATGCATTGTGTGCCCAGAGGCCGGAATCTTGTTTACTGTCATGCAATAATAAGGCTGCCATTAGGGAAAAAAGACATACAAATTCAGTTAATAATGGGAAAAAAAAAACACTTTTTTTTGGTTTGTTTTTGGAGAGTTTTTTGCTATAGGGCACGTGCGCTTACCAGAAAGACAGAGAGAGACAGAAAGCGAGAAATCACCAGACCAAGGGGGCATGGTCATGCCACAATCTCTTCTCTTCCATTCTCCTGACATTACGGCTACGTGGGAGTCCAGCAACATAGCCATTACACCAACTGCTGGTCCCCCCAAAAAACCATTTTGAAACACCTTTTAGATTGTGATTTCTCCACCTATAGTAGGTATAGAAAGTTGACATGTATTCCTGACCATAACTTCTTAATTATATCTTATGGAAGATAACTTTCTTAATTGAATTACAGGCAGTCTTTTACAACCTTACAATACTGTGATCAATTTTGGGTCACAAATGGTAGTGTATGACCAAGGTCCTCTTTCAAATGATTGCTTCATTGTGCTTTACCTATTATGGCTAGGACAATGTGACAGATGCCTTCCGGAATAACAATGAGATAAATGTCATTCTAAATGGGCAGATAGCTCAAGTGGGAATCTTTGCCAACAGCTTTGGTTCCTCTGCGTTTTCCTTCTGGCCTTTCCTTCTGCATTTGAATCTAGCTGTTAATATAGGGTAGGTACACCATCCATAAAATGGATCAAGAAAGTATTTGACATTGATGTTCTTTCAGGAAAGATGGCTTGCCTTGGGATCGTTGGAATAGCTAGCCATAGATACTAGAATTAAACATTGTTCTGCAGCCCGCCAACAAGACCAAAATAATAATAACTAGGCAGAGATCTTTATTTCCCATGTCCATCAAAATAATTAAGCTGTAAGCTGATCTTTAGAAAAAGTACCCAGGCAACCTTGTACTAGATTACAGGACTTTTGGAGAGCTGATGAAAATGTTCTGGAATTACACAATGATGATGGATGTAACATTTTGTTACCAGCATCAATTTATTTATTTATTTATCTATGACTATTATTTTTTAACAGCATCATTTTTAAAGGCAATGCCATAGAGTGAGCTACAGAATTCTTTTTTTATCCTTTTATAAGAAAAGACATTCTTTACTGACTTACGTCAAATTTGGTAGTGAAAATGAGATTTGTCCTCAGTGGTGAGAAATCACAATCACACCTGATATTTGTGGCCGCATTAGTCAGAGTAATTAATTGCAACAAACAACCCTGAAATCTCCAGAGTTTAACACAATAAAAGTTTATTTCTCACTTTCATCACAGCCCAATACTGGCCAGGCAGACCTCCATCTTCTATAACACCTGGAACATTCATGCTTCCAAGTTCCCTCCATTGAGGAAGAGAGTAATGGAGAAGGCATACTAAAATAACTCCTGCTTATCTCAGCCTGGAAGAGACACATACAGAGACTATATGTACATACAATCACAGGGCCCTAACCTATTGGAGAGGGGAAATAGAAAACAATAAAGGTGTAGGCTGGTCTTTAGGAAAAAAATACTCAGCTTTATTTCTCTCTTCCTTTCTCTCTTTCTTTCTCTCTTTCTTTCTTTATATTATTTTACAGAGATTTTTTGTTATAGAGCATGTACATTTGCCAGAGAGACAGAGAGAGAAAGAGAAACTGAGAAATCACCCCCTAGGGGATATGGCCTCATTACAATCCCTTCTCTATTTTCCTCTTGGGATTTTGGGCATGCATGCACATACACCCAATGTGAATTTCAAGCCTTCGGGTCCAGGACTTGAACCTTGGTTGGCTATGTGGGAGTCCAGTACCTTAACCACTATGCAACCTGCTGGCCCCTCAGCCTAATGTTTAAAGACACTGAGCATTAGGTAAACATAGCCCCTATCACTGTAGCTAAACACAGCTCTCAGGCATACTTAAAATAAATAGTGCTCGATGGTAGTAAGGCAGCCCTACTGTGCTCAGAATCTACATTTTATATTTTTAAATCTTTAAGCAGAGCAGGTAATGGTATGTCTAGTTTCATCTTCAGATATTATGAAGCATACATTTTCCCCCCTTTTATAAATCTTAGTAAAAGCTTATTTTTGTGAATAGGATATTTATTTGTAAAGAGTCCTTTAATTTCTGATTCTCACTAGCTAGCCCTGTCATACCAATTTTGCTTTAAGCAAAGGTTGGAAGGCCATTGATAATGTCTAATAAAATATGATCACCCAACATCACTTACGAAATCTTTAACATTTCTGGGTTGAGACAGAAGGTGCAGCTCAGCAGTAAAATAATCGGTGTGTACCAGACTGTTGATCTTATATGCAAATCATAAATCTCCAGACAATGACTGATAGTGCTGTGGACGTTTTCCCACAAACTGATCAGATTAGGTCATCATAGTGCAGCCAGAGAAGCGAATGACCCTATTATGGCAAGTGTGCATCACACAGCAGCAGAAGCGCAATACCCAGTCTTCAAGTTGCTGTAAGACAGAAGTAAGCCTCTCAGCATAAGAATGTCAAGAAGTGAACTATCACCAGATAATTCCATTTGCTTTTATCCTGATATGTGATACTTGAAGCTATTATTTACTTACTTCTCAGTAGTATCTAAAGTTGGATTTGTACTGAGTATTGTTTTCTAATATTTATAGGAAAGCATGTTTTTGTTGTTATAAAAGACTTCGAGTTTGTTGAAAGTAAAGAGCAACAATAGATGAGCACATATGTGTGTGTGTGTGTGTGTTTGTGTGTGTGTATTCATATGTATAAAATTCAGAAGCAAAGCTTAAACAAATTTTATTCCATTTCACACATATTATAGATAATTAATTTACAATTTTTATTACTTTTTTGTGGTTAGATGGTGCATATGCTCATGAAAGAGAGAGAGACAGAGAAAAGAAATACTGTTCAAAGGGGTGTGGTCATGCCACAACCCCTTTTCCTCCATTTCTCCTACCTGTCAGGATCTTGTACATGCTTACACATGTGCTATACATGTATTTCAAGTCACCCGGGTGGGGATTTAAACCGCAATCAGCCATGTTGAATCTAATTCCCTTTGTACATCACTTAACCATTGTGCTATGGGGCCAGGCTTTTTGTGATTTTTTTTTAAACTGTGCCAGAGGGAAAGTGCACTCATCAGAAAGAGAGAAAAGGAAAGTTAGAAAGCACCCCCACTCCCCATGGTTCATGATTATGCTGCAATCCCCTCTCCTCTACCACTCCCTCATTTTGGGATTCTGGGCATGCATGCACATGCACCTGACATGTTCTTGCAGCCACTGGGTCCAGGACTCAAACTGTTCAATTGGCCATGTGGGATCCAGCCATCTTAACCACCATACCATCAGCTGGTTCCAAATGCAGATTTCCTAATTAATGATTATGGATTAAGGGAAGCGAGATTAGCTACATGTAACTGAACTGACAAAGGACGTTTTACATATATTATCTATTTCTTTTTAAAATTTTAACTTATTTTATACATTCAATCACTGTATGTCACTTAGCTTATAAAGTGAATTTCCCCAACATGAATACATACACTTCACACCAGTCCAGTAGAGGATACTATCTATACATTTTTTTTTTTGGAGAGATTTTCACTGTAGGGCGCGTGCGCTCACCAGACAGACAGAGAGAGACATAGAGACAGAAAGCGAGAAATCACTCCCCAGGGGGGATGGTCACGCCGCAATCCCTTCTCCTCCATTCTCCTCTCGGGATCTTGGGCACGCACGCACATGCGCCCGGTGTGAGTTTTAAGCCACCGGGTCCGGGACACGAACCGCGGTCAACTACGTGGGAGTCCAGTGACATAGCCATTACGCTAACTGCTGGTTCCCCTATCTATACATGTTATCATCAACACTTAATAACACATTTCTGTGTCCCATAAATGTCTTACCTCTCTGTTTTTCTCCTTATTACCTCATGCTCTCCTACTTCTCCCACCCTCTTTCACACTGTCTCCAGTATCTATAACCATTTTCCATGCTTCTATATCTTCTAATCTTTTAGTTTCCAACATAAGTGTGTGGAAAGTCAGTATATATTAAGTGGAGACATACAGTGTCTCTCTTTCATAGCCTGGCTTGCTTCACTCAAGAGTAAACCTTCCATATTCATCCACTTTGTATCAAATGCCAGGATCTTGTTTTTTAATGACTGAGTAGTATTCCATAGAGTATATAAACCATACTTTCTTAATCCATTCATCTGTTCGTGGACATTTGGGTTTGTTCCATGTCTTAGCAATTGTGAACAATGCCACAGTAAAAATAGATGTGCAAGCACTTTTCCAACTGAACATTCTCCTATCCTTTGGGTAGATATCCAGGAGTAGAATTACTGGATCATATGGTAGTTCTATTTGTACATCTTTGAGGAATGCCCATATCTTTCTCCACAGTGGCTGGACCAATTTACATTCCCACCAACAGTGTAAGAGAGTTCCCCTTTCACCACAGCCTGTCCAGCACCTACCATTTTTTCTTTTTAAAATCTTAGCCATTCTGACTGGGGATAGGTAGTATCTCATTGTGGTTTTGATCTGCATCTCCCTTATGATGAGGGATGTTGAGCTCTTTTTCATATGTCTTTTGGCTATTCATATGTCTTCCTTAGAGAATTATCTGTTCAGCTCATTTTCCCCTCTTTTAATCAGGTTAATCATTTTAAAAAAATTTTCAGGTAAGCCACTTGAGTTCTCTGTGTATTCTGGTTATCAGTCCCTTATCTGAAGCATAGTTAACAAAAATATTCTCCCATTTTAAGGGTTGTCATTTCATACTAATTACTGTGCTTTTGCTGTGCAGAAGTTTCTTAATTTGATGTAATCCTACTTGTCTATTTCTGGGATTATAGACTGTGGGTCTTTGAGGGTCATATTTAAGAAGTCTTTACCTACCCCAATGTCTCCCAGTTTTACCAGTGTTTTCCAGCAGTAGTTTTATAGCTTGAGGTCTAAGGTTTAGATCTTTGATCCACTTTGAGTTGACTTTTGTCAAAGGTGAGAGGTAGGGGTTCAAATTTATCTTCCTGCAGGTGGGTACCCAGTTTTTCCAACACCTTTTGCTAAAGAGGTTTTCCTTTTCTTACTGGATTGACTGGTACCCTTTGTAAAAAATCAGTTGGCTGTATGTTTTGGATTTATTATTATTTGGGTTTATTTCTGAGGTCTCTATTCTGTTCCATTGCTCCACATGTCTGTTTTTGTGTTGATACCATGCTGTTTTAATGATCACTGCTTTGTAATATATTTTGGGGGCAGTGAATGAGATGCCTTCTACTGCACTCTTCTTGCACAGGGTTGTTTTGAAAATATAGGGTCTTTTATGATTCCAGGCAAATTCTATGATTGTCTTTTCTAAATCTGTGAAGAATGTCTCTAGGGACCAGCAGTTGGCATAATGGCTATGTCGCTGGACTCCCACATAGTTCCAGTCCTGGACCTGGTGGCTTGAGCTCACCATGTGTGCGTGCATGCCCAAGATCCCAAGAGGAGAATGGAGGAGAAGGGATTGCGGCATGGCCATCCCCTGCAGGGAGCAGTTTCTCACTTTCTATCTCTCTGTCTCTCTCTGTCTTTCCAGTGAGCACATGCGTCCTATATCAAAAACCTCTCAAAAAAAAATAAAAGAATGTGTCTAGTAATTTGATTGAGGTTGCATTAAATATGTAGATTAATTTTGGTGTAATTGGCATTTTGATTATATCAGTTCTTCCAATCCAAGTACATGGGATATCCCTCCACTTTTTTGTGTCATTTTAAATTTCTTTTTATAGATGTTCATAATTTTCCTTGTAGAGGTATTTGACTTCTTTGGTGAGATTTATTCCTAGATACCTTTTGCCTTTTGTGGCTATGGTAAATGGGATTACTTTCTTCAGTTCTACCCCAGTCTGCTTGTTGTTTGTATATGGAAATGCTATAGATTTTTGTATGTTGATTTTGTATCCTACTACTTTACTGTATTCATTTATTACTTCCTGGAGGTTTTTTGTGGACACCCTTGGATTTCCTATGTATACAATCATGTCATCTGCAAATAGAGATAATTTCAGCTCTTCTTCCTCTATTTCAATGCCTTTTATTTTATTCTCTTCTGATTGCATATATATATATATATATATATATATATATATCTTTTATTGTGTTGAGAAATGACCCTTCTATGCCAGTTTTGGTGAGACTCTTAATCATGAAGCAATGTTGTATTTTACCAAATGCTTTTTATGAATCAATGGATATGATCATATGGTTTTTATTTTTCTTTCTGTTAATATGGTGCATTACACTTATGGCTTTGCAAATGTTGAACCTCCTTCCCATCCCTGGAATAAAGCCTACCTGGTTGTGATGTATAATCTTTTTAATATGTTGTTGGAAACAATGTGCTGGTATCTTGTTGAAAACTTTTGCATCTATATTCATCAGAGATATTGGTCTGTAGTTTTTTCTTTCCTTGTCATGTCTTTGTTTTGGGAATGAAGGTGATGGATGCTTCATAAATTAATTTTGGAGGGTTCCTTCCTTTTAGATCTTTAAAAATACCTTGTGTAGAATCGGTATTAACTCTTTTTTTAAGTTTTGAAGAATTTAGAATTGAAGCCATCAGGACCTGTGCTTTTCTTTGTTGGAGGATTATTTATTACTGATTCAATCTCATTGCTTGTTATGGGTCTCTTTAAGCTTTCTGTGTCCTCCTGATTCAATCTTGTTAGATTATATATTTTTTCCCCTGTAATGGTTTTTGGTCATATGATAGATTATACATTTCTTTCTAACTTCTGCACTATTGTCACCAGAACTGGACATTCCAGTGGCATTCCAGTTTTTTGAGAAGAGGTTCATCTGGGGTTGAGCTGCAGGATTCAGCTGAGGAAGAAAGTAGGGGTTGTGTGCTGTGTGTTTCAGTAAACTATGATGTTGCTGAGTGGACAAAAATCAGCTAGAGGTTTAAAGCAGTCTCCTGGAAGCAATGTGGAGACAGTGGAGTTTCCAAAGTAATATCTGGCCTGTTATTCAATACTGACTTCCATCACCAAAGCCATGCAGGAGCCAGGAAGGATGGCAGGGGAGGGAGCTGGAAGTAGGGGGGTCTGGGAACCTGGAAGTGATGGGGAGACAGTGGAGTTCCCAATATAATCTCTGGTCTCAGTCATTCTCACTGGCTTCTGCTATTGAAGACATGCAGGAGCCAAGAATCTATATAATCTCTTTCTTAGGGAAGCAGGACAATAAAGTGATTAACAATGGTTTGGAAATCTAATTACCTGGGTTTAAATTCATCTCAGCCACCTGCTAGCTATTTAACTTTATGTTTCTAAACTTCAGTTTCTCCATATATAAAGACAGTTAAATAATATTGTGTACCTTCACAGTGTCATTTTGATAGATAATGTGTTCATAAAGTATTTAGCATAATTTTGCAATTAAAGTTAAGATTATTTTTGCATGTGCTACCATGAGAGCACTTAACCAGGTGCTGTCCAGGGTTCTGAGGTGAAGCTCTGATTCGTAGACCATATGACACAATATGAACAATCCAAACAGCTTTCCTAGAGCTATACAGTACATATAGTCTATCATGTAGATGACCTTCTATTCAGTCAGGCTATACACTTAAGTAGGGCCATCATTTTGACTAGATTGAAATGGCACCACTGTCAAACTGCTTCACATAAGTTTTATGATAGGATAAAGTGCCACCAAAACAGCTAGCCATTTAAGAAGACAGCTGCTTTGACTTGATTTATATCCCTCTAGTGAATTATCTTAATTGGCCCATTTATATCTTTTTGGGAACACATTAATTTTTTAAGTAAAATACATATAGAGGACCATTTTCAGTGGAGAATGTGGTAGCATCCTGAACTGCAGCGCTAAAAGTCCTGTGGCTGATTGAAGGTTCAGATCACCAGTTGATCTGAGACACACTGGCACATGCATATGCACACACCCAATATCCTGGTGAGCTGGAGGACTGGGGACAGGGGACCGTGGCATTACCAAACCCTATTGAGGCTGACTCTTACTCTCACTTTTGAATGAATAAAATAAAAATAAATTTTCTTCATTAACGAGTTAGCTTTTCTAATGATATAATTTTACCGAAGGACCAAATGGGGTACTGGTCAATTATCTTTATTCCTATTTATCACTGATATAGCCACTAGACTGTTAGTAAGGTGCCCAAAACATACAAATAGTACCTTTATTATTACAAAGTGCTCAAAAGACACAGACATTATTTTTTATTTGTAGCACTTTGGTATTGCAAGGTAAAGCAACCATACATCTTTGGATGATGTGAGAGTCCTGGTAAAAATATAACATCTAACTACACTGTGTGAAATTACTTATGCCAGCATCTCATACTCTTTGTCTGCTACTCTAAAGGTAGGAGGGATGGAAAGTTAAAAGTTGAGCAGACCTTGCTGAGGCCAATAAACCAAAAAGGAGCCCAAATAAATCATCAAAATATTGGGTCACTGGAAAAGTCATGACACATTTTTGCGTAGAAAAACATAGAAAAATACATTGTGACTTTTCTGATGACCTAATAGTGGATGAAGAGGACTAAGCCAAAATGACAAATTTAAGAATCAAGTAGATAAATTTATAGGGCAAAGAGAGAGAATGGGCAGAAGAAGGGAGAGAAGGGCAAACCCAAGAGAAGGAAGCTTACTCATGAGTATGTAAGCTCCCTCTGATGGAGTGCATGAAAAGGCTGGCTCCAAGGAACAAATGCTGTAACCTGACAATCACTAAATCTCTCTAAACCTCAGTTTTCCTCACATGTCTAAGAGGGCAATAAAGCACAACTCATGCTAAGGCTGAAAGAATAAAATGAGGTAACATAAATGACAACTTATGTTATTTGGGACATAGTAGGTATATGTCCTACTGATTAATAATCAACACTGTCTTTAAATTTAAATCTCAAAGGAATTCTTACTATTACCTGGACTTTACCCTGGATTCACTTAAATCAAGACTTCTAAGAGAAGTCAGGCATTGGCTCTTGTAAAAGCTCCCTGATGCTCCTAATGTGCAGTCAGTGTTGAGATCCCCTAAATCAGATCAATATCTACTGTCTTCTCTCCCTCCCCACTCCCTCAAGTACAAATGTTTAAATGTGTATGTGAGGCCAGTAGATGGCACAAAGGTTAGCTGACTGCGCAACCTGAGTCCCAGATCTGGTGGTTTGAAAAATACAATGGGCACATGTGCAAGAGTGCTCAAAATCCCGAGAAGGGATTGTGGCATGGCCATACCCTCCAAGGGGTGATTTCTCACTTCCCCTCTCTCTCTGTCTCTGTCTCTGGTGCATGAACATACCCTACAGCCAAAAAAAGAAAAAAAAAAGAAATGAAAGAAGTAGAAAAAATGTGTGTGAAAATGATAAGAATCAACACGAGGTAACTTACATCAACTTGTGTTAAACACTGACTACAAGGAGCTCGGGAAGGAAAGCTGGGGAAGGGGGCAGATCTCAGGCAAGTATGTAAGAATGCCTGGTAACAAGAACAGTCACAAGGACTCTGCCAGAAATATACCTTGCACAAGGACTACTGAAATCTTACACAAAAACTACTTCTGTAAGGACATCTGTCCAGAAAAAACACCTGTCTAATCAATAATAGTAATAACACCAACAATGATGCCAGTAAGAAGAGTAATGTCAGTGTTAGTTAACCTTCATTTTTGAATACAACACAACGGATGTACTCTCCCTCTTACTTGCGGTTTTTGCCTTTAAAACCTGCCTAAAGATTGTAAGGTATTGGAATGTATAGTCAAAACTGTTTTGATCTCTGTTTTGTCTTTGGTTACCCCTTCAAGGTTGTAACTCTTATAAGCCCAAATAAATTATTTTACTAAAATTTGTTCCCTGTTTCTTTATGGTCAATAAAAGAAAGCTTGTTGCTAAAATCGAATCTGGTAGGCATCCTACCTAATTTATGTTCATATACTAATTATTAATGATTAGAATGTAATATCCTACAGATTAATAAGCTATAATCTATTAAACTATACTCTGTAATCAAGACTTTCCAGATATTATATCGTGTATTATACAGCTTTTATGTTTTATTTCTTGTCCACCTATTTTATCAGAATGTAAGCTCTATAAGAGCAAGGTATTATCCTCTTTGTTCATCCTTTATTCTTAGAAGCTTGAACTATGCATGGAATATAGAATATATTCAATAAGTGTTTGATGAATGAAATAAATTAATATTTTGTGACCAAGAGGATGGCCACTTCCATATTATGATCCTAAATGCTCTCTTTGCCTAAAATAATGTCATCCTGAATTAGTATTTTCATGGAGTCAAATATGAGTGAAACTAACAAATGTATGCCAACAAGTTGGTTAGATCCTCTCAACAGACAAATTTCTAGAAAGGCACAAATTATTGAAAATGACTCAAGAAGAAATAGAAAATCTTAAGAGATGTATAGCAAGATATTGAATTAATAATATTAAAACTTCCCACAAGAAAAATCTCAAGCCCAGATGGCTGTACTGGTCAATTCTACTAGAGAGTTAAAGAAGAGTAAATTATAATCCTTCATAACTTCTTTCAAGGCATAGCAAGAATTTCTATTTCCTAACTTATTCTATAAGGTCAGTATTACCCTGAGAGATCAGACAAAAATCAGCAGAAAACTGTAGACCAATATCTCTTAGGAAGATAAATCTAAAAATCTTTAGTAAAATACTACCAAACTGAATCGATATAAAAACTTTTACAGTGGTTGGCCCCAGAGTGTAGTGACTAAGTGCTATACCTTGATAGCCAGACTTCACATAACTGTGATTAAGATCCTGGCCTAGTAGCTTGAAAAACACAATAGGCACATGTGAGTGTGTGCCCTGAATCTTTTTTTTTTTTTTTTTTTTTTTTTTTAGAGAGAGAATTTTGCTCTAGGGTGTATGAGCTCACCAGAAAGACAGGGAGAGACAGAGAAAGAAAGGAAAAATCACCTCACAGGGAGGATAGCCATGCCACAATCTCTTCTCCTCCATTCTCCTCTCGGGATCTTGGGCACGCATGTACACACACGGTGTGAGTTTAAGCCACTGGGTCTGAGACTCAAACTGAAGTAGACTTCATGGGAGTCCAGTGACATAGTCATTACACCAAGTGCTGGTTCCTGTGCCCTGAATCTTGAAGGGATGGAGAAATGGAGGAAGAAGGATTGTAGTGTGACCACACCCCATTGGTGGGTACTTTCTGTCTCTCACATGCATGAGTATATGCACTCTGCACCAACAAATAGAAAATAAATTATAGAGGCCCCACAACAGTAGCATGCACTGGTTGACACTGATACCCACCAGGCTGAGACAAGATGGAAACCAGGTTTATTTCTAGGTCCACCCTCATTTTCAGGCTCAGTGTGTCTCTACAGTCACAGCTATTGAGAGGCTGAGGCAGGAGAATTGTAACATAGCAAAACCCTGTCTTTAAGAGAAAGAAAGATTATACAACATGACCAAGTGGGACTGATCCCAGGAATGTAAGCTGGTTCAACATACGAAACTCAATTAATGTATCATTTTACATAAAGATAAAAACCATATGATCACTCTGACAGACACAGATAAAGCATTTGACAAATTCCAACACTTCTTCTGTGATAAATGTACATGCACCATGCACACTTTCTATATAGTGGGGGGACTATTGCACAGGTTGCTTTATGGGGTGTTCTTTCCTTATATCAGCAAGCAAATGCATTCAGTGTAAGGATGTGCATAATAGCAAACTAAAGAAAGGGAAAGGAATTGAATTCAGAATTAGTATCTTTACCAATGTAAAAAGAAAAATATATTCAATTATTTTATAAAATTGCCTAAGTGCCAATTCTACTTGATAAGCGCTTCAGGGAAACCTGGAGAACTAGAGTTCATGAATCTGGCATGGTTCCCTTCTTGTAAAATACATCTCTAGAGATTTGCTGCCCACCCCTCTAGTGGGAATTGTGTAGCAATAAGACTATAATCACAAAGAGCTAAATTCCTCCTTAAGGAAGGAAGGAAGGAAGGGAGGAAGGAAAGAAGGAAGGAAGGAAGGAAGGAAGGAAGGAAGGAAGGAAGGAAGGAAGGAAGGAAGGAAAGAGAAGAAGAAAAGGGAGGAAAGGAGTGAAGGAAGAAAGGGAGAGAGGGATGGAGGAGGGAAAAAAGGAAAGAATCCACTGACCTCATATTTTAGAATTTAAAATTTTTCATTCTCTAACTATTCCAAAGATTTAAGTTTCTCCAAGAACTAAACTCATACCTCGTTTTATGTGGGGAGGAAAAAGTCATTTATGGGGCAAAATGACTCATGCCAAAATAATTTAGCTTCAGAAGATGCCAGGTTTCTTTTATTGTTATTTTAATGCCCAGAAAAATGCTTCATGTAGAGCATATTGCACGTCAAATGCATCTTTGGAGTGTCAGATTTCATATGCCTGCATTTTTTCTCAGTCCCTTACCTATCATTATATGAAACTTTTATAACTACATGCAGACAAAAGCCAGACACACACAGGGAGGAAACAGTGAAGAGTTCGGTAAATAACAGATCAGCGATTTAAGCTCGGCTGAGGAATTGGGCTCTAAGACCCCAAACTGCTGAAGAGGCTGGATTCAGGTCTCATTGACACTGGCGAGTCAGGAAGATAAGCTTTTCGCTCTCTTGTGTCCTACTGTTAGTGCTGCTAGCCCTGCTTCAACTAGTCGTGAATCACAGAATCGCACATCAATCGTTTCATCTACTCCATTCAGTTTCTTCTCCTGCAAAAGACATCTACTCACATGGCACTCTTTTTTGATACACGATATTGCTAGTGGAAAATAATTAGAAAAGCAATGAAAACTACAAATTGTAACTTAAATCCACTAGTCTGCACACTGTAGGCAGAGTAAGGATGACTTTTGATTTCGTCATAGCAATGAGAACTACATTTAGGGAGGGCTTTACTACGTGCCAGGAATTGTTTAAATACCTTACTTATTTGTTCTTTTAGAAATGTCACAGGTTCAGCATCTCACCTATGAAATTCAGGGTGTAAGTATGTATCACAGAATTGTCGAAAGAATCCCAGACATAGAGGAAGCATTCCATAAATGTTAGCTGTTAGGATTTGGTTTACAACTTACTCACTTTGCTTCCTTAAAATTCAAGCATTTGCTTTTGTCCAGTTTTCTAGCTCTTTTTCCTTCTCTGTGACATCACAAAAGTCATATAGTGTCAAATATACAGATTCTTCCTATGCTCTAGGATGTGACTTTGGGAACCTAAAAGTTTAGATGCAGCTAAGGCAGCAAACTGCATCTTTTTTTTGAAGTCTTCTCTCTTGTCCTATCTTTCCATGCCCATTTATTCTGAGGTTATGCTATGCTCACCTTAATAATAGTCCTGATATTTGAATTGAGCAAAAAGTTTACAAAGTTATCTATCTCTGTGCTATCTCCATATAGCAGAATGGTCTTCAGAGTAGAGCTTTAGAGTGAGTTGAGTTTAGGAGTGTTCTTTAGTCTTGAATTCTGACTATTTACTGGTGGAAATTTCAAGTCATTTACCAACCTCAGCCCAAGTTTTCTCATGTGTAACATGAAATTAACAAAAAGTATTTACAGTCTGGATTTATTTTTAAGTAATGTAATATATGTAAGGGGGTTGACACAGTCCCCAGCACAACAGAAAGTATATATAGAAAATAACATAGATTGTTATTTGTAGTGATAATAGTGTTTAACTTTCCAACATCTATTCCATCCCCAAAGAGTTAGTCTGAGCTAGTCATTGTTACCCATTTCTCTTACAGTGGCTGACTCACATTAGCAATATCACCCAATTCTAGACAGGAAAACAGACAGGGAAGACTGCTGGAGATAGTTTCAAAGATAGGTTTTCTTATTTCTAAAAAAGATTATAGGAAGAGTTGGTTGATTTGGGCCAGCCCCACAGTCTAGTGGTTAAGGGAGCAGGATCCCAGGTGACCAGCTGTGGTTTGAATACCAGACCCTTTGACTTGAAAAACAGTGTGGATGCATGTGTGTGTGTGTGTCCCCAAACCCAACAGAATGAAGAAAAGAAGAAAATGAATTGTAATGTGATCATGTCACTTTGGGAGTGGGGGAGGACGCTGTCTTCCTTGCTCTCTCTCTGGTGAGTGCATGTACTGTCTGGCAATTAAAAAGAAAGAAAGCAAAAAGTAAAAGTGAGAAAAAAGAAAGAAAGAGAGAGAGAAGAGAGAGAGAAGGAAGAAAGGAAGGAAGGATGGAAAGAAGATAGGAAGGAAGGAAGGAAGGAAGGAAGGAAGGAAGGAAGAAAAGAAGGAAGGAAGGAAGGGAGGAAGGGAGGAAGGGAGGAAGGAAGGGAGGAAGGAAGGGAGGGAGGGAGGAAGGAAGGGAGGGAGGAAGGGAGGAAGGGAGGGAGGAAGGGAGGGGAGGAAGGGAGGGAGGAAGGAAGAAAATGAACTGATCCACTTTATTTCTTTCAGCATTGTCACGCCTCTGTGTGACAGTGGGAATAGCTGGAACTATCTTGCTGCCAGCCTGTGGATAAAGCAAACATACAAAAGAGGGGGAGAGGAACCAAAACTTTGGGATGCAGCTGTCCTACCTCTGAGTTCTTGGTTATGTATTCTTACTACTTTAGCTACTCTGACTTGGGATTTTCTCTCATTTGCAGCTAAATGCACATCATGTACAAAATGTTGATAATCATCAGCAGCTGCCATCTTCTCATGGTATACATATGTAGGAGGTAGAAAGACAGCTAGGCAGCTCTCTGGGGTACCTTTATAAGGACACCAATCCCTCAATAAGTATTGCTTTCAACCTATCTTTCTCTCTGAGCTGTGGATGAAGATCTTGATTTATCTCTGGACCTCAAGCTCAATAAATATTAGCCGTTGATCTCAGGCATAGATTTGATACTTGGGTTCTTAGTAACAGGTGTGTAAAGAGGTGGGATTAGAAACACAAAAAGATAGCAAGAAAAGAAGGAGAGGGAGAAAAAGGAGAATGCAAGGAAAAAGTAGAAAAGGGAGAGGAAGAGGACAGGAAAAGAAACAGGAAGAGTGTTAGAGTTTTAACATTCATTAAACAGCTTAATAGCAAAGATGTGGGCCAGCTGGTGGTTCCAATGGCTGCATCCTACATGACTAACTGCACGGTTCGAGTCCCAGACACAGCAGCTTGAAAAACATACCAGGCAGGGACCAGCAGTTAGTGTAATAGCTATGTCGCTGGACTTCCATGTGGTCAACTGAGGTTCTAGTCCTGGACCCGGTGGCTTAAACTCACGCTGAGCGCGTGTGCGTGCATGCCCAAGATCCCAAGAGGAGAAAGGAGGAGAGGGGATCGCGGTGTGGCCATCCCTCCGGGGGGTGATTTCTCACTTTCTGTCTCTCTATCTCTCTCTGTCTTTCTGGCAAGCACACGCACCCTATGGCAAAAACTTCTCAAAAAAAATGCACAAACATGCCAGGCATATGTGTGTATGTACCCGAAGTCTTGAGAGAAGAGTGGAAATGGGATTGTCGCCTGGCCATCCCTCCAGGGTTGGGTATGCTTTTTCTCTCTGGCAAGTGTACATGTCCTATATAAAATGAAAACAAAACAAAACAAAGCCACAGTAAAGATGTTAAGAACTCTTCAGAATAAAAACATCGCCAGGCTAATGTAAGGTTTCTTGAACTTAAAAAATGATACAACATCTTAGAGCTAGAAATTATTTTATTAAGTGGTTCTCAAAGTGTATCAGCAGTACCAGCCTCACTTGTTACACTAGTTACGTTAGTTTTCTATTGTTAAATAACAAATGATCAGAAACACATTTGCTTAAAATAACATACATTTATTATTTTATAGTTTCCATGGGTCAGGAGTCCAGGTTTGACTCAACTGGGTCCTTTGCTCAGAGTTTCATAAGGCTGCAATCAATGTGTTGTTCAGGGGTAGTGTTTTATCTGAGGCTCTGGTCCTCTTCCATCTAAGTTGTTGGCAGAACTCATTCAGTTCCTGGCAGCTGTGGGATTGAAGTTCTGGATGACTAGAGACTGACCTGTTTCCCACTATGTGCCATCTCCACAACATGGCAGTTTGCTTCTTTGAGGCCTACAAAAGAGTATTTCTGCTGCTTTGAATCTTTCCTTTCAGGCAAGCACTAGACATTTTTTCTAGGCTCCCCTGATAAAGCCAGGCCCACCCAGAGTAATGTCCTTTTTCATTAGCTCAAAATCAACTGACTTAATTACTGGAATGAAATCCTATTATATTCATAGTCTCCCCCAGAAACAAAGAGAGGTTTTACAGAGTGAGTATATCAAGGAACTGGAATTTTTAGGGCCACCTTAGAGTTCCTGCCTTCTATTTCAAGAAACTTGTTAGAAATGTAGTTTCTGCAACCCTAATCCAGATCTCCTGAATCAGAAACCCAGTCATGGAGATTAATGATCTGTGAACCTCACCAGTTCCTCCAGGTGATTCTAATGGAGGTTAACATTTGCGAGCCATGTATTAGACTATTAAATGCAATAGGAATACACACACTCTAATCATTATACTGTGTGCTCATATACTCTTCGGTAAATTGGAGTTGTGATTCATCCTTTTAATGGCTTATGTAACTGTTGTTGGCTTATCGATTGCTATGGAGTCAGGCTTGCTCCAAGCTTTCATTAACATGGATGTGAGGGAGCTTCCAAGTTTGCGCTGAAACCTGCTTAACCTGCATAGAAAAGCTTAATGTTAAGGACCTGGGACTTTTGAAAACTGGTTATAAACCTTGGTAGCTCTGTGGGCACTGTGGCACAGTGAGTGAGGGCATGGCCTTTGGTGCTAATAGCCCAAGTTCAAATACCAGTTTAATACTTTCTGGCTGCCTAATCTTGAACAATTGTCTTTCTCTTCCTTTGATTCCTCATACGTAAGATGAGATAGTGAGTTCTGCTATAGCTCCTGTTAAGGAAACACAAATTTGTTCAAAGAAGTCAAGTACAACGCACTGGTTGGTCCACAAGAAGCACCAGGTGAAGTGAGAAGTCTGCATCCAGCTGAGCTGAGTCCTGACGGGCATGCATAACTGGCAAGGGCGAGGAGTCACACCTTTACACATCTCGTAACTTTCCTCTGGTTTCTGACAAGCTGTCTTCCATCACTTCACAATAACTCACAAGCAGTACTCTTGGGCAGACAGTCCCACACCCTGCCTTCTCTAATTTTCCTTTTCTTCTCAACCTACTTTTTATATATCCTCTTTGTTTTCAGATCTTTCTCTCTCTGTTTTTTTTTTTTTTTTTTCTCACACGTTTTTTGTTTCTCTTTTTATCTTTTGCAGACAGACCAGCAAGATGCAAGCAGGTGGGCAGGCTAGTAGGAGTCCAGGCGCTTACCCCCACAAGCAAGCTTCATGTCTTTTTCAAGGTAAAGTGCCTTATTTATTATTGTAACTATGTATTTCTTAAGTATTGCCTATTAATAAAACTGTGCTACCATTTTTATTAGATTTCATCTTTTTAAAGATGTACCACTGAAAAGTTTTTGAGTATAGTATCCTAACCCCATTCTTTATAAGGCTTGTGTTTTAATTGCATGATTTTGCATAGGGAAGTGATTTTTAAGAACACATATATCATGTTATAGCAGAAATGACTGTGATATCAATAACTGTCTCCTTTGTATGGCTAATGATTAAGTGAGTTCATACAAAACACTCAAGGTAATATTTGGCAATACTATCTGGTAAATTAGTAAAGGCTCTTTCTGTTCTAACAAAGAGGGGATTGAATTAGGTAGTATTCTCCACAGAGTTTATACATCCAAGATTGTATGCATTCTGGAGAATAGGCCCCCTCATTATACATATGAGATGTGAGACTGGAGCCCTGGTCAAGGTCATACAACTAGTTAATGAGAAGATGAAAAACATTGGCACCGAAGGCTGTTACCTTTTCTATAAACCAGTGGCCATCAGACTAATAAAATAAATAAAAACTAATTGCAAAGTCATTAAAAATCTTTCAATTTCTGAAATATATAAATTGCATCAGATGGAAGGGACCCAAGGCTCTTAGCTGCTGTGGCTTTGTAGAAAGTGATAGCCAGAAGGCAGATGTCTAGCCTATTCAAATTTTGTTCTGCCTCCTAAGCCCTATTCCATTTTTGTGCCTGAAGGGATAAAGGCATACAAAGGTAACCTCCATTCATTGGCAGATGAATGCCTAAGGGGCAAAGACAAATTTATTTTTATCTCCCTCATCACACCGTTATGTTTTCATGATGATTCCCTCCACCCTCCATATTCAGAACACTTGTGCCCATGGATGGAGGTTTCTTTTCCATATTGTTTATGGTATACAATGTATGCCTAGATGAGGAATATGTTTCCTTTTCTGTTGCAGTAGCCTCAAGAGCCACTTTCACTTGAACTTCCCCCAAATCTCTGATTTTGTTTTGGGCCAAGAGTGAAATGTGTGATATAGGACCTACAAACATTATCATCATCATTTGTCACTTGGGTTACCACAAATGTAACTTACGGTGTATCATAAATGTTATTTATAGAATAACACCATTACTCTATAAGTGGTGATGAGTTTTCTTCACATGTTGCATACTTCCCAATGTGCCATCTTTCTAAAAACAAATGGATTTTACGGATGGTTTAAAAAGAATTATGGGTTAATTAATTTATTCATTGTATTACCTCTTTTTGGAGAGAAGAGGTCAATAAAATTGAGGATAGCTTGCCAAATTTGTGTTTTTGTTTTCCAGGCTGGATTATATTAAAATAATAGAAAGTTGAGTTTTCTGTTTTTTAACTGTAATAGTTTTCAAAGTGTAATGCACAGACCTTCAGAGTCCTAGAAACCTTTCAGAAGGTCTGCAAGATCAAAACTAGTTCCATAAAAATACTAAGATGTTATTTTCCTGTTAGTGCAAACACAAATTGCTAGCATGCTATCCCAAATCAAGAAAGTGACACCAAACCATACTGCTAATTATATTCTCCTTTTTTTTGGAGAAGTTTTACTATAGGGCGTGTGAGCTCGCCAGAAAGACAGAGAGAGACAGAGACAGAAAGTGAGAAATCACCCCCCAGGGGGGATGGTCATGCCACAATCCCTTTTCCTCCATTATCCTCTCAGGATCTTGGGCACGCATGCACACATGCCTGGCGTGAGTTTAAGCCACTGGGTCCGGGACTTGAACCACGATCAACGACATGGGATTCCAGCGACATAGCCATTATGCCAACTGCTGGTCCCCTGGTAATCATATTTTTCACCATGGTATACTTGAAGCTAAACAAGCAAATGGAATCTAGTTTCATTTAAGAATCCTGGGTGAAGCAGTAAACATTGTTAATATTATGAAATTTTGATGTTTGAGAATATGTCATTTTAATCTGTGTGAGAAGCAGAAAGTGTTCATGAAATGCCAGACTCTTAATAATTGTCTCAAGGTAAAGCAATAGTGTAGTTGTTTCAGTTGCAAGCTGAACTAACCACTTAGACTTGTTTTTTTTTTTTTTTTTTCCTTCATGGAACACTATTTTATTTGGGAAAACAACTGACATATAAAATATACCTTTTTAGACCTCTCAGAAATGAACCAAGTAAATCTGTCAAATGGAGGGAGATCTGTAAATACTTATTGCCAATAATAAAATTCAAGTCTTCAGGTAAACATTAGAATTTTGGAAAGTTTCTATCTGCCACCGTGAACTTGACAGCTTCTCAGGACATAAAGACTTTTCTGGTGAAATTAGTAAATATGAGTTTTAAAATGTTGTGTTTTGAAATATTCCAAAATTTGGAAAAAGTTGCCTAACAGTGAAAAAATACTTTCCAAATGAGCAATGTACTGTTACAAAATCAGTAATAAAT
Organism: Tupaia belangeri chinensis; assembly: GCF_000334495.1. Lineage (NCBI taxonomy): Eukaryota > Metazoa > Chordata > Mammalia > Scandentia > Tupaiidae > Tupaia > Tupaia belangeri. The sequence goes on along the minus strand of NW_006159500.1, from coordinate 3,297,178 downwards.
AAAAGATTATTAAAAGTAACAACATTGAACTTTAAGATGACAGTATGAAAAGTTAATTGCTATGGTTTCAGATTCTGCATTGTAACCAACTTTTAAGAAACTTCCCCCTTGTTAAGTTTTGCTGCAGTATAACAAATATCCACAATATGCGGGAGCCAGCAGTTAGCATAATGGCTATGTCGCTGGACTCCCACGTAGTCAACCGCGGTTTGCATCCCGGACCTGGTGGCTTAAAATTCACTCTGGGCGCGTGTGCGTGCGTGCCCAAGATCCTGAGAGGAGAATGGAGGAGAAGGGATTGCGGCGTGACCATCCCCCCTGAGGGGTGATTTCTCGCTTTCTGTCTCTATGTCTCTCTCTGTCTGTCTGGCAAGCACACGCACCCTATAGTGAAAATCTCTCAAAAAAAAAATATCCACAATATGCAAATAAATTATTAAAATAATCTTTCCTGGGTCAGCAGGTGGCATGGACTCCCACATGGCCAACTGTGAATCTTGTACCTGTTAGCTTGAAAATCACACTGGGCATGTGTGCATACATGCCCCAAATCACAGCAGAATGGAAGAAAAGGGACTGCAGAGTGGCCATGCCCCCGGGAGGTGATTTCTTACTTTCCCTCTCACAGTTTCTCTCTTTGGTGAGCACATGCTCCCTATGGTAAAAACTTAAAAAAAATAGTCCTTTTTTTTCCCAACTAAATATCTGTATGAAACCATATTTTCTTCATATACTTCAATCCAAAGCAGCATATTGCAACAGATTGAATTGTGAAGGCAAATACGACCAGTTACCTGTCTCCCACTGAACCAGGCATTAATAATTTTTTGTTTTGGAAAATGTAGTTATTTGAGTTAACAGGTAATGGGGTTGTTATTTTTAAATAAATTTATAACTAAGTATTTTAAGGACATCCAAGTTTATATTTCTTTTTTTTGTTTTTGTTTTTGTTTTTTTGAGAGGTTTTTGCTATAGAACATGTGCACTCGTCAGAAAGACAGAAACAGAGAGACAGAAAGTGAGAAATCACCCCCTGGGGGGACGGCCATGACGCAATCCCTTCTCCTCCATTCTCCTCTTGGGATCTTGGGCACACACGTACATGTGCCCAGTGTGAGTTTAAGCCACCGGGTCTGGGACTCGAACCACAGTCAACTACATGAGAGCCCAGTGACATATCCATTATGCCAACTGCTGCTTCCCCAAGTTTATATTTCTAATATAGTACATATTAATAGATATAACCTATAAAAATGAAAACTTTGGGGGATCCTAGATAAACTGTAAAAGTTTAAATGGTTCCTGACAAAAGAAAGCTTGAGACTTCCAGTCTTACAGCTGGGAGCTACATTTCAATACGATGGTTTTCCAAGTGTGGCCCTTGTACTACTGGTCTCAGGATTACAAAAAATAAATAAAAATACCTATAGAAATGAATATTCCTAGACCTCTTACCACATTCCTGAAATAGAAGACCTCCATTTGTGAAAAGTTTCTCATTCTTTCTGATATACGCTAATCAAATTTGAAGCCTCCCTCTCTGACTTGCCTGCAGTTCATTAAAGACCCTGGGTGAGGGTTTCTTTCTTGGAACCTCAGGTTTCACATAAGAAATGTGATCTGTGGGTCCATCACAATGAAAACTTACTCAGAGGATCTGAGGCCACATGTCTCCATCCCTAAAATTCTATGTGTTAAAATCAACCACTAAAGTACATTTTGTGGAACAGTATTCTTAACCTTTAGAGGTAGTCTGGTGATCTGCTATCCATCAATTTCAAAACCTCACAGCAGAGATTTCTTTTTTTATCATTAGTGCACATTAGCTGGGTTCTAAACCCAAAGTGAATTCCCCAAAAAAGAGAGACAAATAAGAAAATATAAAACAGATAAATGTAGGGTATCAAATAAATAAATAACAGCTATAAAACTCAGATATAAAATGAATCTGAGGTGTCAAGGGCCCCTGAAAAATGAAAGCATTTTAAAATGAGAGATGATCCTGCCTGCCTGGGGGCTGCATACGGAAAGAGATGTACAATCCCTTTAATGTTGTACTAAGCCCCAAAGTCCAAAGCTCCATTCCTTCAAACCCCCTGAAGGCAAGGTCTGGCCTAGAGTTCTTAAAGCTTACTTGGAAGTGGTCCTTTGAGAGCTTTAAAAGTTGAAAGCAAAATTCTTAAGCTTTAAACCTAATCTGTTGCTCCCACAAATATTCATTCAAGCAAGTGCAGCTGTGGGCACACTGTGTCCTCTCTGCCCTTCTGGGATACAGTGGGGGTTTCACTTTCCACATTCACTTCTCATAACAGATCCAAGCCACCCAGTAACTCCAGATAAGCCCTATGGTGTATCAGTTCAACAAAGCTTTTTTTCCCCCTGAGCTAGTAGCTCCTTGATTTCCTTCTGTTAACATGGAATATGTTTAATATGAGTGGGTCACCTTGGTTGAATCTCTACAGGTCAGGTGGTGAATTTAGCAACACTCTCAATTCTTCAAGGCAGATAGTATTACCTCTATTTGCAATGAGGAAACTGAGGCACAAAGAGGTTGAGTAATTTTCTGAGCTCTACCCAGCTAGTATGCAGTTACACTTGGATTCAGTTCTACGAATGTATGATTCCAAGTTTGAGCTATTAACAGCTGCTTTATTCTATCTCCTTACTCAGAGAACTGAGAATTAGAATTAAACGTCCTGGGGTAGAGAAAAAGAGGAAAGGGAGCACCTCAAGAAAACATTTAAAGTTCAATGACAGTCTTCAAAGAACCATTCTAGTCCTTAATAAAACTCACTTTTTTATTTTTAATTAATTAATTAATTAATTTACTTTGTTGGTAAGTTTACTGTCTTTATCTAAAAAGTCTTCATAGAAGTTTAGTTCAGCTCTCAGTAAGCTGCTCCTGAGCTCTGAGGAACCTTGACTTCTGAGCTACCTGATCTTTCTTCTGGGCAAGGGACATTGGGGCGATTCCACCCCTTCTTTTTAACTTCTTCCTTGGGCTTCTTTTCATAGACTGGATTGCCTCATATAGCAGCTTGAACTCTCTTATACATCTCCTCTATCATGTCTGTAATTGCATTGTTCTTTGTGTATTGGAGAATTGACTCTGGTATGCATCTTCATCTTCTTTTAGTTAACACATGTACCCTACAAAGTCCTGACCCATGGTGTACTTCCAGTGTGCTTATGCATTCAATTCCCTGCTTTCAGAATCATAATTAGGGAATAATTTGGTACTATGAGGAATAGACAAGGCTCTATCCACAGCTTCCTTCAGGGCCCCTGAAACTTTATGGCCAATGGTAGCTCTGGCAAGGTCTGATCCGAATAGCAGGTGAAGGCACCAGGTTGGTCATAGATGCTGTCTACATTCTATTCATTTCCAGTCACTTTGTCTTGGCCTTCATAGATCTTGTCCATGTCACACCTATGGAGAAACTATAGGTGTTGCTGCTGCTATTGGCCAGCAGCAAGCCAGTGCAAGATACTGCAGCATAATTTTTTTTTCAGCATAATTTGTCAGGTCAATCTTCATACTGTGTTTTGATCTTTCATGTACATAAGCTGTGCAGACTATCGTGTCTCCTATGTAGGCATAAGCTGACAAATAATATCTCCATTAGTTACATGAACTGCTATCTGTATTTAGGTGTTGTACTTGTTTTTATCCTGGATCAGCAAGTGTTTCTGAACATATTATCAGCTTTACCCTTTTGTCTGTTCCTCAATTTTACTTAGTATCTCTCTCTCTTTTCTTTTGGGGGGGTGTGGGTGGGGGTTGCCATGGGGTATGTGTGTGCTCACCAGAGAGAGAGAAATATAGAGAGGGAAAGTAAGAATTCACTCCCCGGGTGGGATTTCCTTGCCACAATATTCTCCTCCATTCTCTTGGATTTGGAGCCCATGTGCACACATGGACCTGGCAGGTTTTCTCTGGGGCTCAAACCACTGGACTCAGCCATGTGAGAGTCCAGTGCCTTACCATGCCATCTGCTGGCTCATACTTGGTATCTCTTAAAGTAGGATTTATTCTTGTCAACTTTAATGAATCCCATCCTTTGTAACAGAGTTCATTTGCAATTTAAATTGGTATGTTCATGTCTGCTTTACTTTGTTGTCTGCTTCACTTGGGAATGGTAGAAAAGCTGCCAATTTCAGGTGGCCCAATGTTTCTGATTTTCCCTTCGCTTTAATTTTGTTTTTTCCTGTGTCCATTAGTTGAGTTTCAAGACAAGTTCATGGTATAGATTTTGTAATATGGCCTAGACCTGTTTGAAACAGCCTTGACCTTAGAGCTAATTCTGTATTTCTTCTTAGTTCTCCACTACCATAGTAGTTCTTGTAGACAATCTCTGAAAAATGTTTTCAGAGGAGTGGAGGTTTAAAGCAGCATCTGTGTCTGGGGCAAATACATTTTTAGGATTCATTGTAGGGACTTTTGCTGGATGCTCAAGAATTATGGCCTTTTTTATTTTTTCTATTCCCTTGTATCCTCAAACTTTTAAGATGAGACTGAAACCATAGTTGTTAGTTAACTTCATCATTTGCATGTGGTTGTCCTCTTGGTCTTCCAGTGGAGTCCTTTCTGATATCTTATACTCTTAAAATCAACATTTGGTTTTAGTCCAAATGTTATTTAAGTCATTTGGAGTTAAATGATCATTGACTTGAGGTGTACAGAGTTGGTTTGCTATGAAAATATAAAAGAAATAGCTTTTTTCTTCAAGAGAATGTTAATAGCTAAGGAAAAGTGGAGGTGGGAAAGGAGGCTAGGGGAACCCTGGCAGTCTAAAAAGCATGTATTTAATTTTTCAGCTCTCTCTCTCTCCTGTTATTTTTTCATTACTATTAAACTTTATTTTAGTGGAAAGAAGAAATCTTCTGAGAATTGACTGGCTGAATTTACAAGGTAATTGGATTATAAAATGTTAGGATAAAAGATCTTCTACTTAGTATCACGTGGAGTAAATGATTGAGGTGTGCCTTGTTGAAATGGCTAAGGTACTCAACAGCATTCCAATAGCGTTCTAGCTAGAATACTTGTATAGTAGTAAACTACTTAACAAAGTAAATGATATTTCTATGATGTTTTTGCACTCATTGTTATGTTTGATTTTATATTGTTGTACACATAGTAGGTATCATTGATAACACTGAGGATGTTTGAGAACTCGCTTAAAGTTATGTAACAAAAAAGTAGAACAAAGGGTTCTTTTCTTTCCAGTGGTACTAATATAAAATATTAAATTTGCATTTAACAGACACAATGCCATCCAACAAATGTTTATCATGTACCTCTTAAATTAAAACACTAGAAAAGTTTTCTTAAGAGTGACAAATGGGCCAGCAGGTGGTGTGGTGGTTAAGGTGTTGGATTCCCACATGGCTGACTGCAGTTCAAGTTCCTGGGATGGCATCTTGAAAATCATGCCAGACACATGTGTGCATGCCCAAAATCCTGAGAAGAGAATGGAAGAGAAGGGATTATGATGTGGTAGTTCAGCCTGTGTGTGTTGGGGAGGGGCGATTTTTCACATTCCCTTTCTCTGTCTCTCATCTTTCTCTGATGAGTGTATACATTTTATGGTGAAATCCTAAAAAAAAAAGAAAGAAAGAAAGAAAGAAAGAAAAAAGGGAGCAATAAGATCTCTGCCTAGAAATTTCCTGTTGAGGAAAACAGACCTGCAAACCAGCCTCAACTATAATGTGTACAATCAAAAGATAGGACATTAGAATGTGTACTGAATAATTATTTAGAGTTGATCTGGAGAATTTGTTAATTCATGGAGTGCTATTGTGCATTATATTTTTACGTGAATAGTTTGCTTCCTCTAGTTTGTTTTCTCTGTCAATTGACCTTAAACAATACTGGGTTTGTTGAGACTTTAAACTTTAGGGTAGCATAATTTATGTTTTTAAAAAATATTTTATATCATCAATGTATATAAGAAACTCAATTCTTTTTCAAGTTTGAACAACCCAAGTGGATTGGGTCCTGAGTACATTTTATAAAATTCTAAAATTTGACTGTTCCTAAATAAAAGTCCTATGGAACAGGGGTCCCCCAATCCCTAGGCCATGGACCAGTACCAGTCTGTAGCCTATTAGGTACTGGATCACAAAGCAGGAGGTGAGTGGTGGGCGACTGAGTAAGTGAAACTTTGTATTTACAGCCACTCCCCATCACTCGTATTATTGCCTGAGCTCTGCTTCCTGTTAGATCAGTGGCAGCATTAAATTCTCATAGCAGCAAAAATCCTATTGTGAATTGTATATGTGAAGGATCTAGGTTGTGCATTCCTTATGAGAATCTGTGTGCCTGATGAGCTGAAGTGGAGCTGAGGCAGTGATGCGAGTGCTGGGGAACATATTGCATTACAGTGAATAATAAAATAAAGTGCACAATAAATGTAATGTGCTTGAATTGCCCCAGAAAACATCTTCTCACTCTCTTCCATGGAAAAATTGTCTTCCACAAAAATGATCTCTGGTGCTGAAAGGTTGGGGACCACTGGTATGGAATATTATCCACAGATGGGATCAGCAGTTGGCATAATGGCTATGTCACTGGACTCCCATGTAGTTGACCATGGTTCGAGTCCCCGACTCAGAGGCTTAAACTCACGCTAGGTGCATGTGTGTGAATGTCCAAGATCCTGAGAGGAGAATGGAGGAGAAGGGATTGTGGCATGGTCATCCCCCCTGGGGGGCTGATTTCTTGCTTTCTGTCTTGTATCTCTCGCTGGCTTTATGGTAAGCGTATGTGTCCTATACCAAAAACTTCTCAAAAAAAGAGAACATTACCCACAGAACAATAAAATATTACATATATTATATTTTACATACAAAAATATTTTTCGGCCAGCCGCGCGCGCGGCGGAAGGAGCCGTCAGCCGCGCGGC
>NW_006159500.1:3256786-3290028 GCF_000334495.1 Tupaia belangeri chinensis | reverse complement strand
GTTCAGCTGCCTCTCCAGGGCCGGCGTGTGGCCTTTGGACCAGCAAGCTGAAGCGGAAAACAAGGTCTGAGAACTTGCAACTTGAGAAGATGATGGTTACCAGCCCTGCATTGCCTCAGGGAAGAACAGGAACTACTCTACCATTCTTGAAGTGAAGGTACTTAATGAGAATAGGACAGTGTGGAATGGGGTAAGTGAAGAGAAGAGGATAGAGAAAGATAGCAAGTGAACAATAGAGAGACAGGACGTTAGTGAGAAACAGATAGGGCTTATTAACTGTTGATGATGACATGTATAGAATTCTCAACTGGATTGGTCTGAGAAGTGTTTCATGATGGGCAAAGTATTTTTACAAGCAAAACGAGAAATAGCAATTGACTGTTTTATAAAAATAATTAGAATAATAAAGATAATGATTGGGGAAAACAGAAAAGATATGGAATGTTGAAGTGGGGAGATTAATGTCTCTGTACTGACTGACGTGCATGGCATTCCCTTTTGAAGAAACAATGTAATACACAGTAAAGTTATATGTAATCCAATGTAATATGAAGAAGATATGATGATAAAAAATAAATAAATAAATAAATAAATAAAAAAGAATTAAAAAAAAAGAATTTTTGGGAAAAAAAATATTTTTCAGGGTACCAGATTGTGGGGCAATGGTAATGCAACACTCTGCAAGGCTTACCCACATAGAAATGTTTAGGCTCTTATCCAAAGACCTCCATGAACACATAAGGTATATGTGTACCCATGATACAGGGCTGGCTGAAATGAAGAGTGAATAGCAGCATGAAGACCTTACTGGGGTGTCTGTCTCCATTTCTATCTCTGTCTGTCTCTCTCTCTCTCTGTCACTCATTGGTACAAAGAACCATCAATTTCTGACATTTTATCTTATTTTATAATTTATTATTTACATTTAATTTTTATAAATCTTGTGAGGTACAATATGATCTTTCAAAGATCATATTGTTTTTAATGAGATAATGATAAAAAGAACAAGTCATTATTTATATGGTCTCCACTACAAGCAGTTGTGGTTTTAATTGGTGAATATACCTGTTATGATTTATTTATAATAAGTGATGTTAAACCCTTAAAGAAATAACACCCCGGAAAAATGTTCCTCATGACAAGATGGCAGAATTTCACCGAGTATTGGGGTGCTACTGTTCCTGATAACCCACTTGAGATACACCAAGACACAGCACAAAATGTTTTCTCTTAATCTCAGGAAAATCATTTATTGCTAAATATGTTGATTGTTTACTAGCATTCTATCCTCACTCTTCCTTCATGGGAGAACTCTAATTTTGCACAGACACTACAAAGTTCAACCCATACGACTTATAGTAATGTGACCCCAGTCCCAACCCCAAACCCAACGTGAGTTCTAATTAGTCAAAAAAAAAAAAAAAAGAATTCATAATGACCTCATGTCTCTTGTTCAGATTGGTTAAATAACCAGCATAAGCAATCTGCTCAGGGTATTCTGCTCACGGCAATAGGACCTATGTTTGCCCAATCAGACTGAAAGAAAGGAATTTTATTCATAACTAAAGACATTTTATTTTATTTCTGCTAAATGTAAATAAGGACTCAGGTACCTAATTTTTGCTGGGAACCATACTCCTCATCACTGGGAAACCCATTATAGGACAAAATCCATACTGCAAAGAGTAAAACAGGGAGTTAGAAAGGTGCGGGGGCAGCAGAAGATGTAGTGGTTTTGTCATTGAACTCCCACATGGTCGACCATGGTTCAAGTCCTGGACCCGGTGTCTTGAAACTCACACTGGGCCTGTGTGCATGCATGCCCAAGATCCCGGGAGGAGAAAGGATTGTGGCATGGCCATCCCCCACAAGAGGTGATTTCTTACTTTCCTTCTCATTGTCTCTGTCTCTCTCTCTCTCTCTGGTCAGGACAGGTACCCTAAGGCAAAAACCTCTATAAAAAACAGAAAGAAGAAAGAAAGGGGATCTGGACTTCTCAGAGTTGCTAAATCTGCCAACCTTATGACCATACCTTACACTGGATTTTTTATTATTATATGAGGTAACCCATTTTATTATTTCATAAATCAGTTTGAAAGGATCCTAATGTAACACTACTAAAAATGGAAACAGGGAACCAGCAGTTAGCGTAATGGCTATGTCATCTGGACTCCCACATAGTTGACTGCGGTTTGCGTCCTGGGCCCGGTGGCTTAAAACTCACGCCAGGCGCATGTGCGTGCGTGCCCAAGATCCCGAGAGGAGAATGGAGGAGAAGGGATTGAGGCGTGACCATCCCCCCTGGGGGGTGATTTCTCGCTTTCTGTCTCTAATGTCTCTCTCTGACTGTCTGGCAAGCGCACGTGCCCTATAGCGAAAATCTCTCCAAAAAAAAAAAAAAAGGAAACAAAAATGAATCTTTAAGATCTCTTTGCATTCCAAGCTTAATGACATTATACAAATATATATTCTTGGGTGGCACACTTCGTAAGAATATTCTTTCAGTCTGTTTGTGAGTAGAAGTGGAATATTTCTTTTTAGGTTCAAGTTCTTACTAGGCCCTTTAGCTCTGTGGATGAAAGTGTCTTGGCATTGAAGCCTATGGGCCATGTCAAAGGTATTAAACCAAGGTATAATTGCTGAATTCAGGCATTTGACATCTCTGAGTTCATTGCCATGAATGTCTTTCCCCAAAGCTTTGTTTCTTCCTGATAAAAAAGGAAAAAAATATATACATGTAGTCCTGATACATGGAGGATATCTTCTCACCATATGTATGCATATACATATGTATGTATATATTATATATACACATACTATATATATGTGCATCTTTTTTTTCTGAATTGCCATATTTTCAGACTCTTGTCTTTTTTTTCATAGGAAAGTGTCCAAAACAATTGCTAGTTTAAATTCACACTGTCTTCTTTATATTAACTACTCCCATGAGAAATAACTGTCTTTTTTTGTTTGTTTGTTTGTTTTTAAGGTTTTGGCCATAGGTATGTGCATTCATCAGAGACAGAGAGAGGGAAAGTGAGAAATTACCCTCCAGAAGGGAAGAAGGGATGAACATGCTGCAATCCCTTCTCCTCCATTCTCCTCTTGGGATTTTGGGCATGTAAGCACACATGATTTTCAGGCCACCAGTCCTGAACTTGAACTGTCATGGGCCATGTAGAAATTCAGACCTTAACCACTATGCCACCTGCTAGCTTCAATAACTGTCTTCTTACATGAAGATTAGTAATACTCATGTGACCTATTTATTTTTAAAATGATGAATGTTTCTCAAAAAGAAAAAGCATGTCTCCCCCAAAAAAGTGAGCTTGAGAACTATTCAAAAAATATATAGTAGGACATGGATTTTCAAAACTTGCATGCAGTGTGCAGCAATCAAATCAAGATTAATACCATATTCATAATTTTCAAAATTTTCAAAAAATAGCACCACAGTTGAGGAATATATATAAGATTGGCAATGTCTGATTTTTTCGCTCAGTTGTGATATGCTGTACATAATTTACATGTAAGTAAGAAATTATAAAACAAAGTATAATTAAGAAAGGAATATAGCATATACATTTTGTGAATTGTTAGTATTTTTTATCAACTCACAGTACTTTGCATGTCAGTGCCCACTTATGTATGAGATGGTAATATACAGTTTCAAAATAATGAATTTATGTTACTTTAATTTAAAATTTTAAAATATTTTTTATTTGAATGACATTCTAGAAAAGAAATCAACATAAGCATATTTAGACCATTCACATCTTATAATTAAAACCAGTCCACAGTTTCACTGCCTGAGTCCACATTTGTGCTTTCAATACAGTAGATGCCAATGGATGCTTCTTGAATCATTGCCAGGCAATGAGAAAGGAACACTGGTGGGCTTGATACATTGATGATGTCTTCTCACCAAAGGAAGGCCAAATGGCATCTCAACAAGCCATATGATCTAGGTGTTCCAGTAGCCTAATTAGAGAAAGATGGAGGGAGAATTGAGTCATCAAATTGTAGCATATCAAACATCAGTGAATTTTTATCTCTGCACTAAATTCTGTATTAATGTTGTAAGAATGATTTAGTTTGAAACATCACCATTGATCATATAAAGGTAAAATTTATTTCTTCTATGAAACAGAGAGAAAAAGAGAGAGTCCTAACAGGGTCCCATGCTTCAATCCACCTCTAGCCTCAGCCAGCCTGGATTATAGGCAGAGGGAGGTCCAGGGACATGGACCAGGACCTTCTGATGTGGATCCAGCTGCATTATCACTGTGCCGCCTTCTGGTCCTATACCATGTTTTATGTTTATTAATTTATTTCTACACTGAGTGAGGGAAACAGAAAGAGGGAGACAGTATCTCTAACTGGGTCTTGATGCTGCTATCCACACCCAGCTTAAGCCAGCCTCAGATCATGGGCGTGCATGTTCCCGGTGTACCCAGGGAGGTCTCTGGGTATGAACTGGGAGCTTTCCCATGCGAGTCAGCCTTGCAGAGCATTGTCTTTATAGCTGTGCCACTATCTATCTCCAACCCCCAATATTTTGTTTATCTAAGTATACATTTAATAACATTTCAGTTTTATCCCTTACTGCATGCATGATCTTGGGCAAATTACATACCTCTTTGTTCCTCAGTTTCCTAATCTGTATAAAGGAGGTAATGATGTTATCTATTCGGTTTTGTGAAGATTTAAGGATGTAATCTTTGTAATCAGAAGAGTATCTGGAATTACTATAAACACTCTATGAGTTAGATCTACTGTAACTACAACTATACTTTCACTACTATTACAAATAATCTAAGCCTATTCTCAAGGTTCATCAGGACTCACTCCTTTTGCGAGGATGTACTAGAGCTTGATGTCTGTCTTTTCTCTCTGTTATCAAGTTTCGCACCGAATCTGTGGCCGACCAATAACAAGAATGAGGTTATGATTTCTCTTTTGGTCTTATTCTTGGCTCTGTTTATGGTCCTTCCATATTTTTATTTATTCCTTGATCACACTTTATTTATGAGGTCTTGTTGCACTTTATGTGTCTTTTTTTTTTTTGGAGAGGTTTTTGCTATAGGGTGCGTGCGCTCGCCAGAGAGACAGAGAGAGACAGAGAGACAGAAAGCAAGAAATCACCCCCCTGGGGGATGGTCATGCTGCAATCCCTTCTCCTCCATTCTCCTCTCGGGATCCTGAGCATGCATGCACACACGCCCGGCGTGAGTTTTAAGCCACCGGGTCCGGGACACAAACCGCGGTCGAATACATGGGAGTCCAGTGACATAGCCATTACGCTAACTGCTGGTTCCCAACTTCATGTGTCTTCTTAAGCTATCTTAAGTCCATTTTGGAACAGAAGTTGTACATAAAAAAATCAATAAAAATTCATATCCAGGATCAGCAGGTGGTGTGGTGGTTAAGGGTGCTGGACTCCCACATGGCCGACCATGGTTTGAGTACTGGACCTTGTAGCTTGCTTTCTTGCTTTCTCCCTTTCTCTTTCCCTCTATCTCTGTCCCTCTCTGGTCAAAATAAAATGTAAATAAATAAATGAAGTTAAATAAAAATAATTCTTCAATAAAAATACATATCCATTGTGTTAAAGTAGAACATTTAATAGACAATAAGGCTCACTGGGACATATTACCACACACACACACAGGAAGGATCTTAGAACTCATTTCCTGTGCTGTGAGATATTTTCTCAGGAGTAGGAGTATAATATAATTGACCACAATTATCTTCTGTCCAGTCTATGAATGTTGCAAGTGTTTATTCCACTTCTGTAGAAAACTCTGATGTAGTATATTTTTCCTTTTTTTTAACTCTTTAACAATGAGTTCATTTAGAAGACTTAATGTCTATTTTTTATTTTGATTTTTAAGTTTCTGATTATTTCTTTTTTCTTTTTTCTTTCTTTCTTTCTTTCTTTCTTTCTTTCTTTCTTTCTTTCTTTCTTTCTTTCTTTCTTTCTTTCTTTCTTTTTTTTTAGAAGGAAATATAGGCATTTATGGTGGAAATGCTATGATTTGGGTCCAGAAAAACAGAATACCGTTCATGCTGACAGTTATATAATTTCCATTTCCTGATCTTTCTGCTCCATTTTCTGGGCTGGATTTCAACCTTAAACATTTTGTACTAAGATAAATGCATACCCTGCAGGAGATTTTCACTGCCTATTATAATTTGTTAAGTGAGAAGAGAAATAACGTGATTCATCAGGTGTTGAAATTTGCTACTTATAGTCTTTGGGAAAAAAAAAAACCTATCAATGTTTTCAGACCTATTTTGTTTTTAAAGCAATTATCACTTTGTTTTAGGAGTTGAGATCAGAGAGAAAAAGGAAGTGATAACTTCACTTACAAGTACAATCCATATCCATAGGAATGATTATTCACTAATTAAAATTCCCTACTCAACCTGACATTCAACTCCAATTTCATTTAATTTGTTCCTCCAAATGTAACTGATATGTGATTTATTAACCCAATATAAAGAGAGAAATTAAACTTCAGGACCTTTAAATAATAAATAACTTTTAAGTGTTTCTTGGTACTCTTTGCATCCAACTGGTTTAGATAGGATAGCATTGACTTATATAAGTAAATAATTTCTTCTTTTATTAATTATTGTAATTTCTGCCCACTGAACCTGTCTATGGCATAACAGCAGAATATTTATTCTTTCAATATTACCATCTGTTGCTTTATGTGATCACAGTCTACCTTCTGCTGGCAATATAAATTTAGATAGCTACCAAAGGTTTTTCATCGAGTCTCACATAATCCAATCATCAACTTCCAGTTTCCTCGAGACTAATACATGAGAAGTAATTTTGACACACAGGTTTGTGACTCTTTCTAGTCTGTGAATTAGCCTGATACAAAATGACATGTAGTAGGGTGATAGGAATCGTGTTAATGTGAGTGTACGATGTTTTAAGAACCTCTTCCCTACCCTTATATGGATTATTAGCTCAGTGCTAAATGTACCCCTCCTAACTACCACAGAATCCTGAGATCAAAGCTTTTAACTGAAGTTCTATGTGTAATGCAAAAAACATTTGAGAAGAATTGTGAAAAGCAGGCAGAGCCATGGGTCTACATAGCATGCTTTGAGGAGTACTTCTCCTATTTTTCCTGATAATTTATATAACATAGATTTATTCTTCCCAGATAAAAAGTTCAGTCACCCAATAAAATTGTATTATTCTTTAACTATTTACATTAAACTTTTAAAAATCACTGGAATTAGTTTACCAGTTTTTTCTTTTCTTTTTTTAAATGATATTCTTTGTTCTAAAAGCCAAGAAACACAAAAATACAAATTCAAACAAGATAACACAAAGGGGATATAAAGAGAAAAAGATTTTTCTCTTCTCAGTATCCAAATTTTACTCGAATTTTGTGTCTTCCAAAAATATTCTTACGTATGAAAGCATTTAATTTCAGATAAATTTTTTCCCAAGTAGGACAATCTTTACCTATCAATGAAAAAATAATAATCTTTTCCTTTATATGCTACTCTTTTATTTCACTCCTAGAGAAAACCAATGTCACTGATACTAATAGCCTTTCTTAATAGCACAATAAAAGCAAATACTATCTTTGTCCAGTTTTTAAAAAGGGGAGATTATACATTATTTGGCAATTGTCTTCTTGCTATACAGTAAGTGGACTTTCTAAAAAGAAAGGAATAGATATAAATCTTACTTTTTTCTTTTTCACAGCTATATAATACTACTTAGAATGGATATACCATTATTCATTTCAATGACAATGTATTTTTTATTTGCAATGTTATAGCATATATATTATAGTCTTATATTATTGCATTTATACTTAAAAAAAGATGAATTTCTGAAAGGAGAGAGCTGTAAAAAGAGTACATGTATACAGTATTGCACATTCATTGATATAACCATATTTCGAAAGTGTGGCAATTCATCCTCAGACTTCTACCATCAATATCTGACTCTGGCTATAGTCCCTCATCATTGATAGCACTGGATTTTATCATTCTTTCTCTCTCTTTTTTTCCTTTGCTCTGGGGAGCACACTCTCACCAGAAACAAAGACAGAAAGAGATAGAAGTGAGAAGGTGAAAGGGGAGAAGGTCATATTGCAGTCTTCTCACCTACATTCTCCTCTTGGGATTTTGGGCATACATGTACATGCACCCAGCACATTCCTCAAGTTGCCGGGTCTGGAACTTGAACTTCACCTGCTACTTTCATTTGTATTTGCCTAGTAGAGTGTGTTTTTTACAGTTAATAGGCAGTTGATTTTCTTCTTGTGCAAGTTAACAATTGATATACTTTGTCAGTGATTCTACTGTTTACTTGTCTTTCGTTATTATGAATCTGCTGAATTTGAATATTAGAGATATAATTGGTGGTCATATATGTTAAGAATTAATTTTCAGAGTCAATTAATGATGTGGAGGCAACTTAGTATAGGGCCAAGTTCTGGAGGCAGACTGGTTAGGTTCATGTTCCAGGCTTATTATTTATTGGCTTATGACCTGGTGCGGGAGTTTCATCATCTGCTTGCTGAAACATGGGGATGTTAATAATGATACATGGCTCATAAAATGGGATGAAGATAAAGAAATTAATAAATGTGGGACCAGCAGTTAGCATAATGGCTATGTCGCTGAACTCCCATGTAGTCGACGGCAATTCGAGGCCTGGACCCGGTGGCTTAAACTCATGCTGGGCGCGTGTGCGTGCGTGCCCAAGATCCTGAGAGGAGGATGGAGGAGAAGGGATTGCGGCGTGGCCATCCCCCCGGGGGGTGATTTATTGCTTTCTGTCTCTCTGTCTTTCTGGCGCACACATGTGCCCTATGGCAAAAACCTCTCCAAAAAAAAGAAATTAATGAATGTATAACATGTAGAATAGCAAATGGTACAGAGAAAGCCCATTTCTTCTTGTTTGCTGGTACTACTTCTATACTTTGCTCTAAAAGATTTTTGAATAGCTGTAATCTCTGTTTATTAATTTACTTAATGGATCCTGAGTTTTCTGCCATGCTTATGCAAATTTCCTCTGCTCCATGATTATGTAAACTAATAATTTTATTGTTCTTAAATTTACATTGAAGTTCATATATAATTTATTTCTGTATATATGGTGAATTAGAAAATAAACTTTAAATTTTAAAAATTAGTTTTTATTTTATTTATTATTATTATTTTTTAAAGTTTGCTATTGGGCATGTGTGCTCACCAAAGAGAGAGAGAGAGAGAGAGAGAGAGAGAGAAGGCAGCCACCAGGTTCAGGATTTGAACCACGGCTGGCCATGTGGGAGTCCAACACCTCAATCACCACACCAACTGCTGGCCCCATGAACTTTGACTTTTATCTACAGGACAAGCCTATTGTACTTACATTTTATGTTAAATAAGCCTTAGTTTCCCCTTCTTTTAAAATGTTTCCACATATATATATTTGATTTTTTTTCTTTCACTCCCTATTTTACTATATATTCTGCTGCTTTTATTATGATACCATTATAGTAGGTTTAATAGATGGCAAGACTAATCCCATGTCAAAATTCCTTCTTTCAGATTTTTATTGGCTACCCTCGGAAGCTTTTGATTGACCTTCAACATGTTACTCAGTTCTAAAATGTGTAGTTGAATTGAATTAAATTTAGACATTCATTTCAGAACATTAACATTTCATGATCTTAAAGTTACTCTTCAGGATCATTCAATCTGTTCAAGACTAGACTTAGTTCTTCAGTATAGTTTTATATTATTCCTCATGTATATTTTGTCATAATTATTGCTATTGTGAAAGATGAATGGTATTTCTACTCTATTGATTATTAATATACTATTCTATTAGTTATTGCTAGAATAAAGAGAAAGTAAATATTTTTGTATTTCATCTCAAATTCATTCTTTTTTATATGATTAATTCTTTAAGCTAGTCTTTTGAGGCTTCCTATAAGAACATATCCTACAAAGAAGTTTGCTTTTTACTATTGCACATTTTCCAATATTAGTATGAATTTTTATTTTATAAAATACAAAAGGTCTATCTGATGTTGAATAATAATGCTGATGTGGACCTTCTCCATTTTTCCTGATATTAATAAAAACAGGTTCAATATATATCTTTAAATTTTGCCAGAGGGCACCCGTGCTCATCAGAGAGAGACATAGAGACAGAAAGGAGGGAGAAATCACCTCTCACTGCAGTCTTTTCTCTTCCATCTTGCTCCACCTTTAGGATTTGGGGCATGCAGGTATATGCACCCAGAGCATCCATTAAGCCACTGGGTCATGACTCAAACCCTATAGTTGGCCATGTGGAATCCAGCTGCCCTAACCACCAGACCGAAGGACCAGCCTGGTTTCAATGTTTTACTATTTAATTTGATACTGAGTCTTAGTTTGTGGCAAATAGTCTGTATCGTATTTTTCTTCTACTTCTATTTTATTTGAAGGTTTTTAGAATTAGGAATAGATGATGAATTTTGATAAATGCCATCTTGTATGCTGTTGTTATAGTCATAACATTTATTTTCACACTCAATTTGTTGGTACAATGAATTATCTTGAAGGATTGTTTAACATTGGACTGTCCTTGCATATCTAGGATAAACTCAAATTGTTCTTCTCATTTATTGCTTGACTAAGTTGGTAATAATATATTTAAAATTTTGCATATATGTTTATCAGCAAAACTGCTTTATAAATGTACGGTCTATTGGGTTTTGTTAATAAGGTATTGCTAGTTGTATAAAATAAACATTAATGCATTGCCTATAATATAGAGTATACTATATAACATAAATGAACAGGTTTTTGATGTTGATATTGCTTTTTTTTGCCAGATGACATGTGCACTCTCCAAAGAGAGAGACACAGAGAGAGAAAGTGAGAAAGTACTGCCCAGGAGGAATGGTCATACCACATCCATTCTCCATTTCTCCTTCCTTTTGAGATTTTGGGCAGACAGGTGAACATGCCAGGTGTGTTTTTCAAGTCACTGGGTCCAGGATTCAAATTGCAGTCAGCTATATACAATCTAGCTGCCATAACCATGCCACTGGTGGCCTCTGAATTATCAGTTTTTTAAGACTAAGTGTATTTATAAAACCACTTACACCTGTACTTTTCTTAAATATATGTTTTTAGTTTCTATGTTTATTGGTCTGTTTTTGCTGTTCATTCTTCTCTTAGGCTAATTTTGGTCATTTATATTTTGCAGGAAAATTACCACTCCTCTCCAGATTTTCTTTAAATTTAAATTTATTTATTTACATTCATTCACTATACATGATTACAGAAAACAAAATGAGATTTCCCATCCAGAATACACTGTATATTGGCTCAATCAAGCACATCAACATATGTGTTATCAACAAATAATTTTCCATTTCTTGTTTCCTGTATATTTTGTTATTTATTTTGCCATCATTGATTCCCTATCTCTCACCCTCTGCCGTGTCCCACCCTCCTCCCAAACTGTCTCTGGTATCCATGGTTGCTTTCTATGCCTTTCCACCCCATTTTATTTATTCACTAATGAACTTAATTAATCTAAATACTTCCAATAGCAAGTGCAGCTGATATATACATATCCATGAACACAAGTCTGACTTTAAGCATAAACCTCGGAGAGTAGAATGAACATAGTATAAAGTAGCACCTAGCTGGGGCTATCTAGCTTACTACAGTCATCAAATATGCATTTTTTTAAATTTCAGGATAAATAGTTTTCATGTTTTTTTCTCTGGAAACTTTTTTCTTAATTATTTCTAGTTTCACATTTCTTTATTTATTTATTTATTTATTTATTTATATTTACCCCTATGTCTGATGCTCTGCCCTTTCCCACCCTCTTCTCACACTATCTCTGGTGTCTATACAATTGTCTTCCATTCCTTCCCCCCCCACACACATTTTATTGACCACACAATTTCTTAAATAATCTAACTACTTTCAATAGCAAGTTCAGCTGGTAATTTCAAGAAAAGCAGTTTTGAATAGGTAAGGAAATTTGCTTAAAACTTAAAGCCTGGAAACAGGTTAACATTCTGTTCAAATAGTAGGTACATGAACCTATTGACAGCTCAGGACAGTAACTCTTAAAACCAGACAACAAAGCCTAGAAGAAAAGCAGCAATAGATTTTCAATTTTATTTCCTTAGAGTGACACATGTTTTCTTCATAATTTTTATAATTTTTATGTATCTGTGATTCAACCTCTCTTTTTGAAAATTGTATTTATTCATTCATTTATCTTAGTTTGACCAGAGAGAGACACAAAGAGAGAGAGAGAGGGAAAGTGAGAAAGCAAGCCACCAGGTCCAGGACTCAAACCATGGTCAGTCATATGGGAGTGTCCAGCACCATGACCACCACACCACCTGCTGGCCCAATCTCTCTTAAACATGTATATTTTTGCTTTCTTTCTTAATCAGATTCATCTTTTATTATTATTATTTTTTAAGAACCTGCTTGTTGGGATCAGCAGTTGGCATAATGGCTATGTCACTGGACTTCCATGTAGTCTACTGCAGCTCAGGTCCTGGACCCAGTGGCTTAAACTCATGCTTGGCGTGTGCGTGTGCGTGCCCAAGATCCTGAGAGGAGAATGGAGTAGAAGGGATTGCGGTATGGCCCTCTTCCCTGAGGGGTGATTTCTCACTTTCTGTCTCTGTCTTTCTGGCGAGTGCATGCGCCCTATAGCAAAAACCTCTCCAAAATAAAAAAGAAGAACCTGCTTGTTTCAGATTGCTTTTCAAATAGGAGTTAAATGAAAGTAAAACTACAGGACACAAGCAGAGGAGACAGTACAAACAGAATAATCCTATGGGAAAGAGCTGCCTCTCAGCCTGTCTCACATTTTTGCCTCTGATTCATTCTTCAGGGGCAAGTTTTGCTTTCTGACTATCAGATTGTTAAAACTAGCTTGGTAATGGTACTCAGATGACAAAATGATTTCAACTAATCTGGCAAATCTAATAGATTGGAAGCTGCTGTCTGTTTCTCTGTGCTGAGGAAGATACTGAAACCCTATTTTTGACAATGTGTTTACTTATTAAATTTGAGTTCAAGTTTTGGCTGTTATTTACAAACTGTTTCAGCACATTGGATGCACTCAACCAATTATATGAATGAATGAATCTCTACTGAGTGCCCCAAAACTCACTGAGCCTCATCATCTGCATCTAGAGAATGAAGTGGTGATACCAATGCCAGGAGTTTATTGTGAAGATTAAATAAAACCAGTACTTGTCCATGCAAATACCTGCTCCATTTTATTGTACTAGGCTGTCAAGAAAGTCATGATGCATTTTCCTATGTTTTTCTATACAAAAATGCATCATGGCTTTCCCAATAACCTGAAAGAATGCTACGAACACGTAAAACTTGTGACCTGAAGATGTACTAATTTTAGGTTATTAGATTGCTAAGTTCTCTACTGACCACTTGTGTTTTTGTTTCTCTGATCTTATTTAATGGTTCATCATTGGATAATAAGCAATTAAGAAAATAAATGTTAACAGTAAGGCTCATCAGGATTTGTAGCACACAGGATTTGCCTGGTATGTAATAAAATGTAATTGGGCCAAAGAACATATCTGACCGTAAAAACCACATGTTGAACTAATTTAACATATTCTGCTCTCACTGAGTTCTTAAAATTTCATCAGCTAGGATAATAAGGAAGATTATTTTGATTATTGAGTCTTTAAAATATATTTTTCTTCTCCCTAAGTTCAGATTTCCATGTTTTTATCTAATTTGGCCGGGGAAGAAAACATCATTTTGGCTTCAAGCTATCTAAAAAGTACGAGCAATTTGATACCTAAAATGACTGCAACAAAATAAATAGCTCCAAATCAACAAACTGTGGCCCATTACATCAATAGTAGTTACTGAGAGATGTAGTCACTAAGCCAGAACCTTCAAAATCTTCAAGGGTTTACATATGATTTTCTCTGTTAGAGAATTATTCATACACGTTCATTTCAAACCTCAATGAACTGCTTTATAATAGGTCAGAACAATAGTTGTTCCAATCAAGATTAGCCATTGATATCAAAATTAGCAAAACTCAAAATGTGGAAGATAAAAGAAGGTCCATCCTACTTTTAAGATATGAGACCTTAGCCTAGGCTCAGTTTATCCTTGAGCAGAAGCACTATTGTACTGAAGGTCATTTTGAGGTCAACATTATTTTTCAACAGTAACACCCTTCACAGGCCTCTCTTAAGTTGGCACTTGTCATTTTCCCCTTTTTTCCTTTTCCTTTGACCTGGAAATCAGAGGGCAGGCCATTGATGCTGAACCTTCGTCAGGCCTCCCTAGAGTTAAAGCCATGCCTCATTCTCAAATTCAGAAAAAAAAAAGAGAGCTCAATGATTAACAGAACCAGAAGGGCTGTATAGAAGACAGAGTTCCCAGAAAGTGCTCTTATTGACATATAAAGCTTAGGGCTTTCATTATAAGCAAGCAAAGCTCTGACCCCACATAACTCACTACCTGCTGTCACCCTGGGTATGGATTGCTTGTCTACCCAGGTCAGAGGGCATAGCTCCCTAGACAGAGGGAGCCTTCACTGTGAGACACCCTCTTCCCTAGGCCTTCTGACTGGGAAGCACTTCTCAACTCGTTTCATGTGGAGCCTCCAAACTACCCTAATTTTGGAGAAAATCCTCTCTTGGACACTTTAAATGACTATCTAAAAGTATGAGCAATTTGATACCTAAAATTGGTATCTCTTGGAAGAGCCTGACCTCTGAAAGGGTTTTTGCAAAGTAAATCAGGATAGGTAGATTGTATTTTCATGGAAGGAGAGTTAGAAAATCAATCCTTATATTACATATATCATATTTGATGGTCAATCTCATATGAATGGATATTTAACTCCGGTATATTTCAGTGCTGTATCTGAGAGACTACATTATAAGAGCATAAAATGTAGTCTCTTTATCAGCTTTCTTAGTCTACAACATCCCAACTTGGTTAAGTTGAACAGAGAAAACAATTATAAATACCTCTGTCTTGAATTCCACCCTTAATATAAAGCCAATCAGTTAGCTGTTTGCATTATTGTGTGTACCTTAAAGTAAGTTATAAATTGTTATAAAATGGAAGGAGGAGATTTTTATTACCATCAATGTTTTAACAACACTTCAGATAAAAAATAAAAACAATTATCTAGAGTAAATATTTACAAGTAAATTTTGAAAGTGGTGGTGTACCCACCTGGTAGGCAGTCATTTTGTGACCCACACTAGCAGTTTTTCCAGAAAGAAGAAACAAGGTCATAAATAATTCTAGGAGCCCTAATAAAAAATAATTTAATAAAATAAAAGTTACTAACAAAATTTTCCTTGTACTTGAAAACTCTAACACTTGAAGACTTATAAAACTGGGGCCAGCAGGTGGCATGGTGGGGAAGGCACTGGATTCCTACATGGCCTACTGCAGTTCAAGTCCTGGACCTGGCACCTTGCTTTCTTACTTTCTCTCACTCTCACTCTCTCTCTTTATCTCTCTCTAGTGAGTGCACATGCCCTATAGTAAATTAAAATAAATAAATAAATAAAATATGAATAAATAGTTCTTAAAAAAAAAAAAAAGAAAAGATTTGAGACCAACAGATGGTGTAATGGTTATGTTGCTGGACTCCCACCTAATCAACTGCAGTTCAAGTTATGGACCCGGCAGCTTAAAATTCACATCGGGCCTGTGTGAGTGCATGCCTAAGATCCCAAGAGGAGAATGGAGTAGAAGGGATTGTGGTATGGCCATCCCCTCAAGGGGTGATTTCTCAATTTCTGTCTCTTTTGTCTCTCTGATGAGCACAAGTGCTCTATAGTAAAATTTTCTCTCTCTAAAAAAAAAAAAGAAGACTTACAAAATTGATCACTTCAGATGTGGTTGCACATATTTGCTTCTGAGGCCTCACATACTAGTGCAAAATAATAATGTAATAATTTTTAAAGGCTTCAACTTAACCAAACTATCATTACAGTATTTATAAAATATTGAAAGTATGTTTTCAAAACAAGTGGGACCAGAAGCTAGCATAATGGCTTTGTCACTGGACTCCCATGTAGTCGACCACGGTTTGCGTCCCGGACCCGGTGGCTTAAAACTCACGCTGGGCACATGTGCATGCGTGCCTAAGATCCCGAGAGGAGAAAGGAGGAGAAGGGATTGTGGCATGGCCATCCCCCCTGGGGGGTGATTGAAAAAAAAAATAAGTATGACTACCAATCTAAAGAGTAAACATACAACTTAGAGTTATTAGACTTATAAAATGGGTCACAATTATATTAATTGATTTTATTAGGACCCTTCTAAGGGTTGAAATTCACAAGCCCTCAAAATAATCAGAACCACTGAGGAGCTAGCAGTGCATGCAAAAGGACCGGGGTCTTTGTTCGAGATCATCGGTTCTAACCTAAAAGTCAACTGCTGCCGTCACACCAATTGCAGCACTAGGTTATTTACTGAACTTGCTGGGTTCGAGGCCTTTAATCATGGGTCTATATCCATTTATATATCTTAATACTGAAACTGTATCATTGATCTTGTTATGAGTATGTCCCCTGGTATTTTTAATGTAAAACGTGTGCTATTTATTACTTCTTATATAAATTACATAAATAACAGGAATTATCAAAGTTGAGGTTTTGAAAATAACTTTTACTTTTTACATTGGTAATTATAGCATCAGCAGCAAATATATGCAACCATGTCTTCACACTGACCAGTTTTACATGTTTTAAAGTGTTAGATTTTTCAATTATAAGGTACATTTTGGCAATGATCTTTTATCAGATTCTTTAACATTAAAGAGCAAAGCGTGTTCATTAAGCTACTAGGAAAAGAGGATATATTACTTTGGACTATATAATATTTACAAGTTATGTCTTCAACAGAATTGTTAGACCTGTTCCTGACTTCAAGAAATATCTATATTATACTCATTAACTGAAAAACAAAGACAAAAATATGCATTGTGTCCACTATGTGAAAATAAAAATCTCGTAATATCATAGGCATGGAAGCTGCTTATCATTTCACATTTACTGCTTTGTTTGAAACTGCCCCATGACCCATTTGAGATCAAAGTTCATGCAACTGGCAAGTAATGGTTGCATTATTGTGTATCTCTGACATGTGAAGTACACAAAAAAGGAATTCATAGAGATAAATTGGAATGAACAAGTCCCCTCTAAGCCTTAAAGGCTTTCTCAAATTCAAATGAGGATAAAGAATGAGAGAAATAAATTATTAAAGGTAGCCAGTTTTATTCTTTTTTCTCCCCAAAAGGCTTGGGATTCCTGGTTCTTGAATATTTTTATGCCCTTCAGAGTGAGTTTCATGCTCCAAGACCCACGCATTTACTAAACATGACAGAACTTTTAGCAGTGGAATAGTGCTATATTTCAGCTATGTAATGTGTTAAATAGGCTTTTATGTCTAGGCTTAAACCCTAACTATAATTTACCATATTCAGAGGAAGCTGTGAGGGGAGGCAAATAAACTCAGAATTATAATGCAGTATTCCTGGTAACCAGCCATAGCCAAAACTACTTTCATGGACACCTGTGTACCACTCATAGATCAGGCCAGCCAGAAAGAGAGAAGAGCTGGAGCTTTATAATATAAACTTGAAAGGGAGGCTTATGCCTTGAACAGGGGAATCACTTAGCTGTATGGAATTCTGACCTGCTTCTCCAGGGTGGAACATGAATCAAGCAGGGATGGGTAGGGTTTCCCTTCTCTCTTCAACACCATTTTCCAAAGTGAGGAAGAATATTTCATGTGGCCTCAGAGAGAAAAATGAAGGGGAAGGGCTGCCCAGACATTCAGAGATGGAGGAATTTGTCATTGGAGTTGCCTTGGCTAGGAAGGAGCACTGTTTTCGGAATCCAAAGATTTTGGTTTAATTCACAGCTCTGCTAGTTAGTACAGACCTTGGAGAAGTCTCCTGGTCTTATAATTCACATCATATCTGAAGACAGTCACATCCATTCACTTACATATTGTGCAAGGCTACTTTCATGACACAATACAGAGTTGAGTAGTTGTAGCAGAAACTCTATGACTTGTGCTATGATTTGAACATTGTTGTCCCCTTCTAATTCATGTGCTGGGAGCTTCCCAATGTGATAGCCTTGGTAAGTGGACCCTAGTGGGAAGTATTTAGGTCATAAGGGATCTGCTATCAAGAATGGATTAAGATCCTATACAAGGGTATTTTTTTTATTACATTCACTCTTCTGCAATTCTGACATATGACGAATAATGTTCTCCTCTGGAGGATGCAGTGCTCAAGACAGCATCTTAGAAAAAAAGCACGAACCCAGTTGTGGC
Organism: Tupaia belangeri chinensis; assembly: GCF_000334495.1. Taxonomy (NCBI): domain Eukaryota; kingdom Metazoa; phylum Chordata; class Mammalia; order Scandentia; family Tupaiidae; genus Tupaia; species Tupaia belangeri. Next base: position 3,271,659 of record NW_006159500.1, on the reverse strand, counting down.
CAGTTGCCAGTTGATGGCACTTTGATCTTGGACTTCCTAGTCTTTAGAATTGTGAGAATTAAATATCTTTTCTTTTGAATTTACTCAGTCTGAGGAATTCTGTCGTTGTAGTTAAAACAAACTAAGTCACCTTGTAAAGCCAAAAATATTTACCATCTGGCCCTTTAGAGGTAAAGTTTGTTGACTCCTAATATAAGCTAAATGTTATGGCAACAACCTGATTAAACTACTTTGCTCTAAGATGTGGATGATAATCTCTGACCCATAACCATCCCCCCAAAATATGAACCTGTTAAAAATGCCTTTAGGACTAAATTAATTACAATTACATGAATAAAATGTCATGGATATGTGACAGGCATTTTTTAGTAGATATCTTCTTTAGGTCTACCAGGAAGGGCCTGCATCTTCAGCTACATACATCCTTTGCTTGAGTTTATTTTAGTTAACCGAACACACCATGCCTGCTCATTTCTCTGTGTACTCTGCTTGGCTTGCTTTTTCTTCCCTATTCTACTCCCTTTTACCTGGATAATTCCTACCTATCCATAAGACTTATACCAAATTTCCTCTAAGATATTTATTTCCTGTTGAAGCATTTCTCAATATCTCTGCTATCCCATCCCATTATTTTTCCACTAACCCTCAATTCTAAGTACCACAACATGTATTCTTCATTTTATCAAAGTATTTATCATGCTACATTTTAATTACTTGTCTGTATGTTTCCCCAATTAAATTATAAACTCTTTGGGAGCCTAGATTGTCTGTTTATTTTCATATTACTAGAGCCTAGCATGGCACATGGTGTATAGTAGAACATGTAATAAATCAATGTTTTTTAATCTCCCTAAGTATAACCCCTCATAAGCAAAATTCTCATTACCTATTTCTTTCATTTTTAAAAAGATTCTTTTGTATTTATTTATTTATTTATTTTGACATAGGGTATGTGCACTTGCCAGAGACAGAGAGAGGGAAAGTGAGAAATCACCCCCCCAAGGGGGATATCCATGTTGCAATCCCTTCTCCTCTGTTTGCCTTCAGGATTTTGGGCATGCATGCATGCACCCAGCTTTATTTTCCAGCTGCCAGGTATGGGAATTGAACTGCACTTGGCCATGTGGGAATCCAGCTTCTTACCTGCTATGCCATCTGCTCGCCCCATCTAGTTACCTATTTTAATGGTACAAATGTTCATTAAGTAGAGAACTACCTTAGAAAAATTTCCTTGAATACTGTGAAAGAAACTGAGTAGATATCTATAGTTTTATGCTTGTCTGTTATAGAAAACTTACTTTCTGGGCATTGCTATTAGTTAATGTATTTCATGATAAAATTTTTCATGATGAAAGTTGCCAACAAGGTTATACGCTCAGAAAATATAGATTGTAGTTTTTATAAGCCCAGGTGTGCCGAGGTATTGATAATGTGGGCAGTATTTTCTCAAGAATGAAATGTTCCTGAATAATTTTCCCATTACATCAGCATTATAGAGCACTGAATTCAACAATATTAAACAAATCCTTCTTCTTTATTTAATGTTGCTGGGAAGCTTTACAGAATTATATATTATTCATGTAGAACTTTATCATCTAAGTAGCAAGCCAAAGACCCAAATAGGAAACACTACTAATACTAAGTTTTGTGGGATATGGGACTTCTGGCCTCTATTTTTACAATGGTCTAGACTTGGCTTGATCAAGTTAAAAGTCAGCTTACCATGAAAGCTTCTTCTGAAAATCAGCCTTGATTAGCACTCATCACTAAACAGAAGAAAGCATTCAGACGTAGTATCAAACGTCTGCAGTTATTGGGGAGAGTGACTCAGAAGTGAGTCTCCACTACCAGGCAATGGAGGGAATATTGTTAATCTCATGGACATTTGTCATTTCTTCTGTCAGCAGAAGAGCTGGAGTCCCATCTCTTCCCATAGTCCATGAAGTTTTATACATACCCTAGGCTCTAAAAGAAATACCCCAGATGGATTTATTTATTTATTTATTTATTTATTTATTTATTTATTTATTTATTTATTTATTTATTTATTTATTTATTTATTTATTTATTTATTTATTTATTTATTTATTTATTTATTTATTTATTTATTTATATTTACCCCTATGTCTGATGCTCTGCCCTTTCCCACCCTCTTCTCACACTATCTCTGGTGTCTATACAATTGTCTTCCATTCCTTCCCCCCCCACACACATTTTATTGACCACACAATTTCTTAAATAATCTAACTACTTTCAATAGCAAGTTCAGCTGGTAATTTCAAGAAAAGCAGTTTTGAATAGGTAAGGAAATTTGCTTAAAACTTAAAGCCTGGAAACAGGTTAACATTCTGTTCAAATAGTAGGTACATGAACCTATTGACAGCTCAGGACAGTAACTCTTAAAACCAGACAACAAAGCCTAGAAGAAAAGCAGCAATAGATTTTCAATTTTATTTCCTTAGAGTGACACATGTTTTCTTCATAATTTTTATAATTTTTATGTATCTGTGATTCAACCTCTCTTTTTGAAAATTGTATTTATTCATTCATTTATCTTAGTTTGACCAGAGAGAGACACAAAGAGAGAGAGAGAGGGAAAGTGAGAAAGCAAGCCACCAGGTCCAGGACTCAAACCATGGTCAGTCATATGGGAGTGTCCAGCACCATGACCACCACACCACCTGCTGGCCCAATCTCTCTTAAACATGTATATTTTTGCTTTCTTTCTTAATCAGATTCATCTTTTATTATTATTATTTTTTAAGAACCTGCTTGTTGGGATCAACAGTTGGCATAATGGCTATGTCACTGGACTTCCATGTAGTCTACTGCAGCTCAGGTCCTGGACCCAGTGGCTTAAACTCATGCTTGGCGTGTGCGTGTGCGTGCCCAAGATCCTGAGAGGAGAATGGAGTAGAAGGGATTGCGGTATGGCCCTCTTCCCTGAGGGGTGATTTCTCACTTTCTGTCTCTGTCTTTCTGGCGAGTGCATGCGCCCTATAGCAAAAACCTCTCCAAAATAAAAAAGAAGAACCTGCTTGTTTCAGATTGCTTTTCAAATAGGAGTTAAATGAAAGTAAAACTACAGGACACAAGCAGAGGAGACAGTACAAACAGAATAATCCTATGGGAAAGAGCTGCCTCTCAGCCTGTCTCACATTTTTGCCTCTGATTCATTCTTCAGGGGCAAGTTTTGCTTTCTGACTATCAGATTGTTAAAACTAGCTTGGTAATGGTACTCAGATGACAAAATGATTTCAACTAATCTGGCAAATCTAATAGATTGGAAGCTGCTGTCTGTTTCTCTGTGCTGAGGAAGATACTGAAACCCTATTTTTGACAATGTGTTTACTTATTAAATTTGAGTTCAAGTTTTGGCTGTTATTTACAAACTGTTTCAGCACATTGGATGCACTCAACCAATTATATGAATGAATGAATCTCTACTGAGTGCCCCAAAACTCACTGAGCCTCATCATCTGCATCTAGAGAATGAAGTGGTGATACCAATGCCAGGAGTTTATTGTGAAGATTAAATAAAACCAGTACTTGTCCATGCAAATACCTGCTCCATTTTATTGTACTAGGCTGTCAAGAAAGTCATGATGCATTTTCCTATGTTTTTCTATACAAAAATGCATCATGGCTTTCCCAATAACCTGAAAGAATGCTATGAACACGTAAAACTTGTGACCTGAAGATGTACTAATTTTAGGTTATTAGATTGCTAAGTTCTCTACTGACCACTTGTGTTTTTGTTTCTCTGATCTTATTTAATGGTTCATCATTGGATAATAAGCAATTAAGAAAATAAATGTTAACAGTAAGGCTCATCAGGATTTGTAGCACACAGGATTTGCCTGGTATGTAATAAAATGTAATTGGGCCAAAGAACATATCTGACCGTAAAAACCACATGTTGAACTAATTTAACATATTCTGCTCTCACTGAGTTCTTAAAATTTCATCAGCTAGGATAATAAGGAAGATTATTTTGATTATTGAGTCTTTAAAATATATTTTTCTTCTCCCTAAGTTCAGATTTCCATGTTTTTATCTAATTTGGCCGGGGAAGAAAACATCATTTTGGCTTCAAGCTATCTAAAAAGTACGAGCAATTTGATACCTAAAATGACTGCAACAAAATAAATAGCTCCAAATCAACAAACTGTGGCCCATTACATCAATAGTAGTTACTGAGAGATGTAGTCACTAAGCCAGAACCTTCAAAATCTTCAAGGGTTTACATATGATTTTCTCTGTTAGAGAATTATTCATACACGTTCATTTCAAACCTCAATGAACTGCTTTATAATAGGTCAGAACAATAGTTGTTCCAATCAAGATTAGCCATTGATATCAAAATTAGCAAAACTCAAAATGTGGAAGATAAAAGAAGGTCCATCCTACTTTTAAGATATGAGACCTTAGCCTAGGCTCAGTTTATCCTTGAGCAGAAGCACTATTGTACTGAAGGTCATTTTGAGGTCAACATTATTTTTCAACAGTAACACCCTTCACAGGCCTCTCTTAAGTTGGCACTTGTCATTTTCCCCTTTTTTCCTTTTCCTTTGACCTGGAAATCAGAGGGCAGGCCATTGATGCTGAACCTTCGTCAGGCCTCCCTAGAGTTAAAGCCATGCCTCATTCTCAAATTCAGAAAAAAAAAGAGAGCTCAATGATTAACAGAACCAGAAGGGCTGTATAGAAGACAGAGTTCCCAGAAAGTGCTCTTATTGACATATAAAGCTTAGGGCTTTCATTATAAGCAAGCAAAGCTCTGACCCCACATAACTCACTACCTGCTGTCACCCTGGGTATGGATTGCTTGTCTACCCAGGTCAGAGGGCATAGCTCCCTAGACAGAGGGAGCCTTCACTGTGAGACACCCTCTTCCCTAGGCCTTCTGACTGGGAAGCACTTCTCAACTCGTTTCATGTGGAGCCTCCAAACTACCCTAATTTTGGAGAAAATCCTCTCTTGGACACTTTAAATGACTATCTAAAAGTATGAGCAATTTGATACCTAAAATTGGTATCTCTTGGAAGAGCCTGACCTCTGAAAGGGTTTTTGCAAAGTAAATCAGGATAGGTAGATTGTATTTTCATGGAAGGAGAGTTAGAAAATCAATCCTTATATTACATATATCATATTTGATGGTCAATCTCATATGAATGGATATTTAACTCCAGTATATTTCAGTGCTGTATCTGAGAAGACTACATTATAAGAGCATAAAATGTAGTCTCTTTATCAGCTTTCTTAGTCTACAACATCCCAACTTGGTTAAGTTGAACAGAGAAAACAATGATAAATACCTCTGTCTTGAATTCCACCCTTAATATAAAGCCAATCAGTTAGCTGTTTGCATTACTGTGTGTACCTTAAAGTAAGTTATAAATTGTTATAAAATGGAAGGAGGAGATTTTTATTACCATCAATGTTTTAACAACACTTCAGATAAAAAATAAAAACAATTATCTAGAGTAAATATTTACAAGTAAATTTTGAAAGTGGTGGTGTACCCACCTGGTAGGCAGTCATTTTGTGACCCACACTAGCAGTTTTTCCAGAAAGAAGAAACAAGGTCATAAATAATTCTAGGAGCCCTAATAAAAAATAATTTAATAAAATAAAAGTTACTAACAAAATTTTCCTTGTACTTGAAAACTCTAACACTTGAAGACTTATAAAACTGGGGCCAGCAGGTGGCATGGTGGGGAAGGCACTGGATTCCTGCATGGCCTACTGCAGTTCAAGTCCTGGACCTGGCACCTTGCTTTCTTACTTTCTCTCACTCTCACTCTCTCTCTTTATCTCTCTCTAGTGAGTGCACATGCCCTATAGTAAATTAAAATAAATAAATAAATAAAATATGAATAAATAGTTCTTAAAAAAAAAAAAAGAAAAGATTTGAGACCAACAGATGGTGTAATGGTTATGTTGCTGGACTCCCACCTAATCAACTGCAGTTCAAGTTATGGACCCGGCAGCTTAAAATTCACATCGGGCCTGTGTGAGTGCATGCCTAAGATCCCAAGAGGAGAATGGAGTAGAAGGGATTGTGGTATGGCCATCCCCTCAAGGGGTGATTTCTCAATTTCTGTCTCTTTTGTCTCTCTGATGAGCACAAGTGCTCTATAGTAAAATTTTCTCTCTCTAAAAAAAAAAAAAGAAGACTTACAAAAAGGATCACTTCAGATGTGGTTGCACATATTTGCTTCTGAGGCCTCACATACTAGTGCAAAATAATAATGTAATAATTTTTAAAGGCTTCAACTTAACCAAACTATCATTACAGTATTTATAAAATATTGAAAGTATGTTTTCAAAACAAGTGGGACCAGAAGCTAGCATAATGGCTTTGTCACTGGACTCCCATGTAGTCGACCACGGTTTGCGTCCCGGACCCGGTGGCTTAAAACTCACGCTGGGCACATGTGCATGCGTGCCTAAGATCCCGAGAGGAGAAAGGAGGAGAAGGGATTGTGGCATGGCCATCCCCCCTGGGGGGTGATTGAAAAAAAAAATAAGTATGACTACCAATCTAAAGAGTAAACATACAACTTAGAGTTATTAGACTTATAAAATGGGTCACAATTATATTAATTGATTTTATTAGGACCCTTCTAAGGGTTGAAATTCACAAGCCCTCAAAATAATCAGAACCACTGAGGAGCTAGCAGTGCATGCAAAAGGACCGGGGTCTTTGTTCGAGATCATCGGTTCTAACCTAAAAGTCAACTGCTGCCGTCACACCAATTGCAGCACTAGGTTATTTACTGAACTTGCTGGGTTCGAGGCCTTTAATCATGGGTCTATATCCATTTATATATCTTAATACTGAAACTGTATCATTGATCTTGTTATGAGTATGTCCCCTGGTATTTTTAATGTAAAACGTGTGCTATTTATTACTTCTTATATAAATTACATAAATAACAGGAATTATCAAAGTTGAGGTTTTGAAAATAACTTTTACTTTTTACATTGGTAATTATAGCATCAGCAGCAAATATATGCAACCATGTCTTCACACTGACCAGTTTTACATGTTTTAAAGTGTTAGATTTTTCAATTATAAGGTACATTTTGGCAATGATCTTTTATCAGATTCTTTAACATTAAAGAGCAAAGCGTGTTCATTAAGCTACTAGGAAAAGAGGATATATTACTTTGGACTATATAATATTTACAAGTTATGTCTTCAACAGAATTGTTAGACCTGTTCCTGACTTCAAGAAATATCTATATTATACTCATTAACTGAAAAACAAAGACAAAAATATGCATTGTGTCCACTATGTGAAAATAAAAATCTCGTAATATCATAGGCATGGAAGCTGCTTATCATTTCACATTTACTGCTTTGTTTGAAACTGCCCCATGACCCATTTGAGATCAAAGTTCATGCAACTGGCAAGTAATGGTTGCATTATTGTGTATCTCTGACATGTGAAGTACACAAAAAAGGAATTCATAGAGATAAATTGGAATGAACAAGTCCCCTCTAAGCCTTAAAGGCTTTCTCAAATTCAAATGAGGATAAAGAATGAGAGAAATAAATTATTAAAGGTAGCCAGTTTTATTCTTTTTTCTCCCCAAAAGGCTTGGGATTCCTGGTTCTTGAATATTTTTATGCCCTTCAGAGTGAGTTTCATGCTCCAAGACCCACGCATTTACTAAACATGACAGAACTTTTAGCAGTGGAATAGTGCTATATTTCAGCTATGTAATGTGTTAAATAGGCTTTTATGTCTAGGCTTAAACCCTAACTATAATTTACCATATTCAGAGGAAGCTGTGAGGGGAGGCAAATAAACTCAGAATTATAATGCAGTATTCCTGGTAACCAGCCATAGCCAAAACTACTTTCATGGACACCTGTGTACCACTCATAGATCAGGCCAGCCAGAAAGAGAGAAGAGCTGGAGCTTTATAATATAAACTTGAAAGGGAGGCTTATGCCTTGAACAGGGGAATCACTTAGCTGTATGGAATTCTGACCTGCTTCTCCAGGGTGGAACATGAATCAAGCAGGGATGGGTAGGGTTTCCCTTCTCTCTTCAACACCATTTTCCAAAGTGAGGAAGAATATTTCATGTGGCCTCAGAGAGAAAAATGAAGGGGAAGGGCTGCCCAGACATTCAGAGATGGAGGAATTTGTCATTGGAGTTGCCTTGGCTAGGAAGGAGCACTGTTTTCGGAATCCAAAGATTTTGGTTTAATTCACAGCTCTGCTAGTTAGTACAGACCTTGGAGAAGTCTCCTGGTCTTATAATTCACATCATATCTGAAGACAGTCACATCCATTCACTTACATATTGTGCAAGGCTACTTTCATGACACAATACAGAGTTGAGTAGTTGTAGCAGAAACTCTATGACTTGTGCTATGATTTGAACATTGTTGTCCCCTTCTAATTCATGTGCTGGGAGCTTCCCAATGTGATAGCCTTGGTAAGTGGACCCTAGTGGGAAGTATTTAGGTCATAAGGGATCTGCTATCAAGAATGGATTAAGATCCTATACAAGGGTATTTTTTTTATTACATTCACTCTTCTGCAATTCTGACATATGACGAATAATGTTCTCCTCTGGAGGATGCAGTGCTCAAGACAGCATCTTAGAAAAAAAGCACGAACCCAGTTGTGGCCAGTTGCCAGTTGATGGCACTTTGATCTTGGACTTCCTAGTCTTTAGAATTGTGAGAATTAAATATCTTTTCTTTTGAATTTACTCAGTCTGAGGAATTCTGTCGTTGTAGTTAAAACAAACTAAGTCACCTTGTAAAGCCAAAAATATTTACCATCTGGCCCTTTAGAGGTAAAGTTTGTTGACTCCTAATATAAGCTAAATGTTATGGCAACAACCTGATTAAACTACTTTGCTCTAAGATGTGGATGATAATCTCTGACCCATAACCATCCCCCCAAAATATGAACCTGTTAAAAATGCCTTTAGGACTAAATTAATTACAATTACATGAATAAAATGTCATGGATATGTGACAGGCATTTTTTAGTAGATATCTTCTTTAGGTCTACCAGGAAGGGCCTGCATCTTCAGCTACATACATCCTTTGCTTGAGTTTATTTTAGTTAACCGAACACACCATGCCTGCTCATTTCTCTGTGTACTCTGCTTGGCTTGCTTTTTCTTCCCTATTCTACTCCCTTTTACCTGGATAATTCCTACCTATCCATAAGACTTATACCAAATTTCCTCTAAGATATTTATTTCCTGTTGAAGCATTTCTCAATATCTCTGCTATCCCATCCCATTATTTTTCCACTAACCCTCAATTCTAAGTACCACAACATGTATTCTTCATTTTATCAAAGTATTTATCATGCTACATTTTAATTACTTGTCTGTATGTTTCCCCAATTAAATTATAAACTCTTTGGGAGCCTAGATTGTCTGTTTATTTTCATATTACTAGAGCCTAGCATGGCACATGGTGTATAGTAGAACATGTAATAAATCAATGTTTTTTAATCTCCCTAAGTATAACCCCTCATAAGCAAAATTCTCATTACCTATTTCTTTCATTTTTAAAAAGATTCTTTTGTATTTATTTATTTATTTATTTTGACATAGGGTATGTGCACTTGCCAGAGACAGAGAGAGGGAAAGTGAGAAATCACCCCCCCAAGGGGGATATCCATGTTGCAATCCCTTCTCCTCTGTTTGCCTTCAGGATTTTGGGCATGCATGCATGCACCCAGCTTTATTTTCCAGCTGCCAGGTATGGGAATTGAACTGCACTTGGCCATGTGGGAATCCAGCTTCTTACCTGCTATGCCATCTGCTCGCCCCATCTAGTTACCTATTTTAATGGTACAAATGTTCATTAAGTAGAGAACTACCTTAGAAAAATTTCCTTGAATACTGTGAAAGAAACTGAGTAGATATCTATAGTTTTATGCTTGTCTGTTATAGAAAACTTACTTTCTGGGCATTGCTATTAGTTAATGTATTTCATGATAAAATTTTTCATGATGAAAGTTGCCAACAAGGTTATACGCTCAGAAAATATAGATTGTAGTTTTTATAAGCCCAGGTGTGCCGAGGTATTGATAATGTGGGCAGTATTTTCTCAAGAATGAAATGTTCCTGAATAATTTTCCCATTACATCAGCATTATAGAGCACTGAATTCAACAATATTAAACAAATCCTTCTTCTTTATTTAATGTTGCTGGGAAGCTTTACAGAATTATATATTATTCATGTAGAACTTTATCATCTAAGTAGCAAGCCAAAGACCCAAATAGGAAACACTACTAATACTAAGTTTTGTGGGATATGGGACTTCTGGCCTCTATTTTTACAATGGTCTAGACTTGGCTTGATCAAGTTAAAAGTCAGCTTACCATGAAAGCTTCTTCTGAAAATCAGCCTTGATTAGCACTCATCACTAAACAGAAGAAAGCATTCAGACGTAGTATCAAACGTCTGCAGTTATTGGGGAGAGTGACTCAGAAGTGAGTCTCCACTACCAGGCAATGGAGGGAATATTGTTAATCTCATGGACATTTGTCATTTCTTCTGTCAGCAGAAGAGCTGGAGTCCCATCTCTTCCCATAGTCCATGAAGTTTTATACATACCCTAGGCTCTAAAAGAAATACCCCAGATGGACCAACCAGTGTTTCCATCTCAGTGACTGGCTTAATAATAAATATATGATTCTCAGTCAGTCCAATGAGACTTAGTCCTCTAATAATAAAACACACCTAGACTTGCCAGGGCTACCATGTTGATAGAGTATACCTGAGAGTGATGTCACTGCAGAGAAGAGCAGAACTGAGAGAGGAGAGAGTCCCAGAAGTATTATTGGAGCTGTGCCTAACAACATTAAAAAATAATTAAAGACTAAAGTGAAAAATCAGTGTTGTTTGTTAATCAGGTATATCCCATTCCACGATAGCTGTGTTCTTGAAGAACAAAACCAAAATCAAGGAAGCTGTTAAAGGATCTTCAATGAAGGCAACAAAAATTCATGAAGTGCTTGTATCAGACACGGAGAAACTGCGAATGAACTGAATTGAGGATGAGATACAGAAGCATATTCTTTTCAGCACAATGATGATTGTGGCCAAAGCAAAAAAAAAAAAAAATTGTGATATTGCAAAAACAGACTGGATCCACAGCTGTTGAATTTCAACACCATAAATTTACTGCTAGCTCTGGGTGGTTTAAACAAGTCAAGAATCAGTATTCATTACATAATGTGAAAGTCAGTGTAGAGTCTGAGTACTGATGTGAAGGCAGTTGGAGAACTTCTAAAAACTCTATATAAGCTGATTGTAGAGGAAAATCAATTGCCAGGACAAATTTTTAATGTGGGTGAGATTTCCCTATTCTGGCAATGAATGACTGAAAGGACTTTTATCCCCAAGGAAGCCAAGTCAATGCAAATTGCAAGGCTTTTTTAAAAAGCCTTGCTTGGGGACAATGTTGCTGGCTACAAATTGAAACCTTTTGTGATCTGGCACAGTGAGAACTCCAGGTTGCTGGCTACAAATTGAAACCTTTTGTGATCAGGCACACAGAGAACTCCAGAACATAGTAAATAAGTATAGCAAATAGCACACACTGCCACTGTACTGCGAGAGCAGTAAGAAGTCATGGATGACGCATCTCTTCCATGATGCCCTGCTGAATTGCTTTGCCAGCAGAATGGAGAGGCAGTATTTAGAGAATAATATACCTTTCAAGATTTTGCTTAATGTTAATAATGCTCCTACACTTCCTCCTTTAACTGGTGATCTTAATCCCAATAACCAAGTGATGTTTCTCCGTCCAGATATTACCTCTTTAATTCAATCAGTAGATCAAGGAATTAAGGGATATGTGGCGTATATCATGTTGGGTAAAATCTCTTTACAATCTAAATGATGCATAGCAATTGAATGTATAAATAATAATAAATAATAAAATAATTAAGGCAGATTTCAAGGACTTTTAACTGAGGAATAACAGGCTATTGCTGGAACTGAGGAAGATGCTGGGAAGAAGGACCAGCAGTTAGCATAATGGCTATGTCGCTGGACTCCCATGTAATCGACCAAGGTTCGCGTCCTGGACCCGGTGGCTTAAAACTCACACCAGGTGCGTGTGCGTGCGTGCCCAAGATCCCGAGAGGAGAACGGAGGAGAAGCGATTGCAGCGTGGTCAACCCCCCGGGGGGTGATTTCTCGCTTTCTGTATCTCTGTCTCTGTCTGTCTGTCTGGCGATTGCTTGCGCCCTATAGCAAAAACTTCTCACGCACACACACACAAAAAATGCTGGGAAGAACTGATGAAATTCTGGAGGATTACAACATCTGTGATTTCATCAAGAATCTTGATTGGTTTTGAAGGGATATGATCAAGCAGTGTATGAAGGGCATCTAGGAAAAGACACTCAGATGTTCATTCATGATTTCAAAGAGTTTGCCAAGAATGGGAATTTATAAAAGCCGGTAAAGCTGTGGTTGAGATGGCAAACAACTTCAACCTGAGTGTGGATGTGGATGACATTGAAGAGCTCCTAGTGTTGGTTTCTAAGGAACTGGCTAATGAGGAGTTATTGGAACTGAAACAGGAACACATAGCAGGGGAAAAGAAAACTGCAGAGGAAAAAAGAATAACCCTCAAGAAAAACCATGATAAAGTGGTGGCAGAAACTTTTGCAGACTTTAGCAAACTCCTTCAAAGGTTAAGGTATCTTACTGAAGTATTAGTTGCTTATCAGGAAGTCTATTACAAAAAAGAAACAAACCAAGGAAACCTCCATGGACATATTTCTGGAGACAGTAGCATCTCCTCAAATAGAGCCTGAGGCAGGTCCTTCAGGAAGTATTTCAGAAGGAGACATTCATATCTTGGGGGATGATAGTTCCATGTGTGTTATTATTATGCCTGAAGACCCAGTGAGAGAAGATGTGGATATAGTAGACAACAATGTTGATGTTTCTATGTAAGCCTAGGCTAATGTGTATGTTTGTGTGTTAGTTTTTAACAAAAAAGTTTAAACAATAAAAAAATGTTCAAAGTAGAAAAAAATCTTACAGAATACAGATACAAAGAAAGACTAATATTGGGTATCTGTACAATGTGTTTGTGTTTTAAGTTATGTGTTATTACAAAAGAGTCAAAGCTTAAAGGGAGATTATACAGGCCAGCAAGTGGCATGGTGGTTAAGGTGGCTGGACTCCTACATGGCCAATTGTGGTTTGAGTTCTGGACCTGGCAGCTTGCACTCTCTCTCTGATCAAATTGAAATTAATTAATTAATTCAATTAAATACATAATTCTTTCTAAAAAGATAAAAGTAGGGACCAGCAGTTAGCGTAATGGCTATGTCGCTGGACTCCCACGTAGTCGACCAGGGTTCAAGTCTTGAACCCGGTGGCTTAAAACTCATGCCGGGCACGTGTGCGTGCATGCCCAAGATCCCGAGAGGAGAATGGAGGAGAAGGGATTGTGGTGTGGCCATCCCCCCTGGGGGGTGATTTCTCGCTTTCTGTCTCTCTGTCTCTCTCTGCTTGGCAAGTGCACATGCCCTATAGTGAAAACCTCTCAAAAAGAAAAAGTTATAAAGTAAAACTGTTATCATAAGCAAAGGTTAATTTATTATTGAAGAAAAAATATTTTTAGAATTTTTAAAAGTTTACTTATTGCTTCCATAATAGAGAAATGAGGAAAGAGAGAGAGAGAGAGGCAACTCCAACAGGGTCTTATGCCATGACCCATTCTCAATCTCAGCTAGAAGAATGTCACACACAAATATGCTTAGTGTGTACAGGGAAGCCTTGGGACATGAACCCCACCTTCCCATGTGGGACCACCATCACAGAGTGTTGCATTATTGCTGTGCAATTGGTGGACTCCTTTTTATAAATTTAGTATAGCACAAATGTGCAGTTTTCATAACGTTTACAATGTGTACAGTAATGTCCTAGGCCTTCACATTCACTCATTCACTCATTGCTCACTGACTCACTCAGACCAACTGGTAGTCCTGCAAGTTTTGTTCATGCTAAGTGTCCTATATAGATGTACCATTTAAAAAATATTTTATGCCATATTTTTAATGTACCTTTCCTGTTTAGAAACACAAATTCTTACCATTGTGTTTAAACGTCTACAGTATTCAGTACAGTAATATGCTGTACAAGTTTCTAGCCTAGAAGCAATAGATTATACCATATAGCCTAGGTATGCAGAAGATTATATCTTCTAAGTCTGTGAAAATACACTCTGATGTTCGCACAATGAAATCATCTTACAACACATTTCTTAAAGTATGTCCTCATTGTTAAATGACATATGACTATATATAGAAATGTACTAGAAACATACAATTTAAACATATATAATATTATAATATATATTTATTACATTATCACACATAATACATAAATATATTATACGAAATAGATTAATGCATTTAATAAATATAATTAAAATATATTAATATATTAATAATATATTGATATAATGTATTAAAACATATATAAGAACATATATATTATATATTAACATATATGTAATATATAACAAATACTGCAAACACACTAATCTAAGAAATATATCATTACAAATAAAGTTTAAGTTCCCTGAATCCCCTTCTGGACAAATCCCTCTCTCCCTCCTAGAGGTAATTATCAGCCTGAATTTCTTGTTCATTATTCCCATGCATTTCTTCATACTTCATTATATATGAATAAATGCCTAAACAACAGATAGTGTTATTTAGTACATATATAAATGTTTATTGGGTTGTTGGAAAAGTCACGACATATTTTTTTTCTGTTTTTTTTTATGCAAAAAAGCATTATGACTATTTCTTTTTTTTAGAGAGATTTTTTTCTTGTACGGCAT
>NW_006159500.1:3251476-3256669 GCF_000334495.1 Tupaia belangeri chinensis | reverse complement strand
TAGGGCATGTGTGCTTGCCAGAGAGACAGAGAGATAGACAGAAAGTGAGAAGTTACCTCCCCCCTTCACCAGGCAGGATGGCCATGGAGCGATTCTTTCATCACCACTCTCCTCTCGAGATTTGGGGCATGTTTGCATATACTCCCGGCGTGAGTTTTAAGCTGCTGGGTCTGGTACTAGAACCACAGTTGATTATGTGGGAGTCCAGCAACATTAACTATTATGCCATCTGCTGGTTCCAGCATCATGACTTTTTCAATAACCCAGAAATGATAGAGTAGTGTGTGTATTTTCTTTTCTTTTTTTAGAGGTGTTTGCCTTAGGGCATATGCCAGAGAGAGAGACAGAGAGACAGAGCCAGTGAAAGGGAAAGTGAGAAATCACCCCCTAGGGGGATGACAACACTGCAACCCCTTTACCTCCAGGATCTGGGGGAGGCATGCACACATGCCACCCGATCTGAGATTTGAACCATGGTCATCGATGTGTGAGTCCAGTGCCATAACCACTATGCCATCCATCTCAGTGACTGGCTTAATAATAAATATATGATTCTCAGTCAGTCCAATGAGACTTAGTCCTCTAATAATAAAACACACCTAGACTTGCCAGGGCTACCATGTTGATAGAGTATACCTGAGAGTGATGTCACTGCAGAGAAGAGCAGAACTGAGAGAGGAGAGAGTCCCAGAAGTATTATTGGAGCTGTGCCTAACAACATTAAAAAATAATTAAAGACTAAAGTGAAAAATCAGTGTTGTTTGTTAATCAGGTATATCCCATTCCACGATAGCTGTGTTCTTGAAGAACAAAACCAAAATCAAGGAAGCTGTTAAAGGATCTTCAATGAAGGCAACAAAAATTCATGAAGTGCTTGTATCAGACATGGAGAAACTGCGAATGAACTGAATTGAGGATGAGATACAGAAGCATATTCTTTTCAGCACAATGATGATTGTGGCCAAAGCAAAAAAAAAAAAAAATTGTGATATTGCAAAAACAGACTGGATCCACAGCTGTTGAATTTCAACACCATAAATTTACTGCTAGCTCTGGGTGGTTTACACAAGTCAAGAATCAGTATTCATTACATAATGTGAAAGTCAGTGTAGAGTCTGAGTACTGATGTGAAGGCAGTTGGAGAACTTCTAAAAACTCTATATAAGCTGATTGTAGAGGAAAATCAATTGCCAGGACAAATTTTTAATGTGGGTGAGATTTCCCTATTCTGGCAATGAATGACTGAAAGGACTTTTATCCCCAAGGAAGCCAAGTCAATGCAAATTGCAAGGCTTTTTTAAAAAGCCTTGCTTGGGGACAATGTTGCTGGCTACAAATTGAAACCTTTTGTGATCAGGCACAGTGAGAACTCCAGAACATAGTAAATAAGTATAGCAAATAGCACACACTGCCACTGTACTGCGAGAGCAGTAAGAAGTCATGGATGACGCATCTCTTCCATGATGCCCTGCTGAATTGCTTTGCCAGCAGAATGGAGAGGCAGTATTTAGAGAATAATATACCTTTCAAGATTTTGCTTAATGTTAATAATGCTCCTACACTTCCTCCTTTAACTAATGATCTTAATCCCAATAACCAAGTGATGTTTCTCCGTCCAGATATTACCTCTTTAATTCAATCAGTAGATCAAGGAATTAAGGGATATGTGGCGTATATCATGTTGGGTAAAATCTCTTTACAATCTAAATGATGCATAGCAATTGAATGTATAAATAATAATAAATAATAAAATAATTAAGGCAGATTTCAAGGACTTTTAACTGAGGAATAACAGGCTATTGCTGGAACTGAGGAAGATGCTGGGAAGAAGGACCAGCAGTTAGCATAATGGCTATGTCGCTGGACTCCCATGTAATCGACCAAGGTTCGCGTCCTGGACCCGGTGGCTTAAAACTCACACCAGGTGCGTGTGCGTGCGTGCCCAAGATCCCGAGAGGAGAACGGAGGAGAAGCGATTGCAGCGTGGTCAACCCCCTGGGGGGTGATTTCTCGCTTTCTGTATCTCTGTCTCTGTCTGTCTGTCTGGCGATTGCTTGCGCCCTATAGCAAAAACTTCTCACGCACACACACACAAAAAATGCTGGGAAGAACTGATGAAATTCTGGAGGATTACAACATCTGTGATTTCATCAAGAATCTTGATTGGTTTTGAAGGGATATGATCAAGCAGTGTATGAAGGGCATCTAGGAAAAGACACTCAGATGTTCATTCATGATTTCAAAGAGTTTGCCAAGAATGGGAATTTATAAAAGCCGGTAAAGCTGTGGTTGAGATGGCAAACAACTTCAACCTGAGTGTGGATGTGGATGACATTGAAGAGCTCCTAGTGTTGGTTTCTAAGGAACTGGCTAATGAGGAGTTATTGGAACTGAAACAGGAACACATAGCAGGGGAAAAGAAAACTGCAGAGGAAAAAAGAATAACCCTCAAGAAAAACCATGATAAAGTGGTGGCAGAAACTTTTGCAGACTTTAGCAAACTCCTTCAAAGGTTAAGGTATCTTACTGAAGTATTAGTTGCTTATCAGGAAGTCTATTACAAAAAAGAAACAAACCAAGGAAACCTCCATGGACATATTTCTGGAGACAGTAGCATCTCCTCAAATAGAGCCTGAGGCAGGTCCTTCAGGAAGTATTTCAGAAGGAGACATTCATATCTTGGGGGATGATAGTTCCATGTGTGTTATTATTATGCCTGAAGACCCAGTGAGAGAAGATGTGGATATAGTAGACAACAATGTTGATGTTTCTATGTAAGCCTAGGCTAATGTGTATGTTTGTGTGTTAGTTTTTAACAAAAAAGTTTAAACAATAAAAAAATGTTCAAAGTAGAAAAAAATCTTACAGAATACAGATACAAAGAAAGACTAATATTGGGTATCTGTACAATGTGTTTGTGTTTTAAGTTATGTGTTATTACAAAAGAGTCAAAGCTTAAAGGGAGATTATACAGGCCAGCAAGTGGCATGGTGGTTAAGGTGGCTGGACTCCTACATGGCCAATTGTGGTTTGAGTTCTGGACCTGGCAGCTTGCACTCTCTCTCTGATCAAATTGAAATTAATTAATTAATTCAATTAAATACATAATTCTTTCTAAAAAGATAAAAGTAGGGACCAGCAGTTAGCGTAATGGCTATGTCGCTGGACTCCCACGTAGTCGACCAGGGTTCAAGTCTTGAACCCGGTGGCTTAAAACTCATGCCGGGCACGTGTGCGTGCATGCCCAAGATCCCGAGAGGAGAATGGAGGAGAAGGGATTGTGGTGTGGCCATCCCCCCTGGGGGGTGATTTCTCGCTTTCTGTCTCTCTGTCTCTCTCTGCTTGGCAAGTGCACATGCCCTATAGTGAAAACCTCTCAAAAAGAAAAAGTTATAAAGTAAAACTGTTATCATAAGCAAAGGTTAATTTATTATTGAAGAAAAAATATTTTTAGAATTTTTAAAAGTTTACTTATTGCTTCCATAATAGAGAAATGAGGAAAGAGAGAGAGAGAGAGGCAACTCCAACAGGGTCTTATGCCATGACCCATTCTCAATCTCAGCTAGAAGAATGTCACACACAAATATGCTTAGTGTGTACAGGGAAGCCTTGGGACATGAACCCCACCTTCCCATGTGGGACCACCATCACAGAGTGTTGCATTATTGCTGTGCAATTGGTGGACTCCTTTTTATAAATTTAGTATAGCACAAATGTGCAGTTTTCATAACGTTTACAATGTGTACAGTAATGTCCTAGGCCTTCACATTCACTCATTCACTCATTGCTCACTGACTCACTCAGACCAACTGGTAGTCCTGCAAGTTTTGTTCATGCTAAGTGTCCTATATAGATGTACCATTTAAAAAATATTTTATGCCATATTTTTAATGTACCTTTCCTGTTTAGAAACACAAATTCTTACCATTGTGTTTAAACGTCTACAGTATTCAGTACAGTAATATGCTGTACAAGTTTCTAGCCTAGAAGCAATAGATTATACCATATAGCCTAGGTATGCAGAAGATTATATCTTCTAAGTCTGTGAAAATACACTCTGATGTTCGCACAATGAAATCATCTTACAACACATTTCTTAAAGTATGTCCTCATGGTTAAATGACACATGACTATATATAGAAATGTACTAGAAACATACAATTTAAACATATATAATATTATAATATATATTTATTACATTATCACACATAATACATAAATATATTATACAAAATAGATTAATGCATTTAATAAATATAATTAAAATATATTAATATATTAATAATATATTGATATAATGTATTAAAACATATATAAGAACATATATATTATATATTAACATATATGTAATATATAACAAATACTGCAAACACACTAATCTAAGAAATATATCATTACAAATAAAGTTTAAGTTCCCTGAATCCCCTTCTGGACAAATCCCTCTCTCCCTCCTAGAGGTAATTATCAGCCTGAATTTCTTGTTCATTATTCCCATGCATTTCTTCATACTTCATTATATATGAATAAATGCCTAAACAACAGATAGTGTTATTTAGTACATATATAAATGTTTATTGGGTTGTTGGAAAAGTCACGACATTTTTTTTTTCTGTTTTTTTTATGCAAAAAAGCATTATGACTATTTCTTTTTTTTAGAGAGATTTTTTTCTTGTAGGGCATGTGTGCTTGCCAGAGAGACAGAGAGATAGACAGAAAGTGAGAAGTTACCTCCCCCCTTCACCAGGCAGGATGGCCATGGAGCGATTCTTTCATCACCACTCTCCTCTCGAGATTTGGGGCATGTTTGCATATACTCCCGGCGTGAGTTTTAAGCTGCTGGGTCTGGTACTAGAACCACAGTTGATTATGTGGGAGTCCAGCAACATTAACTATTATGCCATCTGCTGGTTCCAGCATCATGACTTTTTCAATAACCCAGAAATGATAGAGTAGTGTGTGTATTTTCTTTTCTTTTTTTAGAGGTGTTTGCCTTAGGGCATATGCCAGAGAGGGAGACAGAGAGACAGAGCCAGTGAAAGGGAAAGTGAGAAATCACCCCCTAGGGGGATGACAACACTGCAACCCCTTTACCTCCAGGATCTGGGGGAGGCATGCACACATGCCACCCGATCTGAGATTTGAACCATGGTCATCGATGTGTGAGTCCAGTGCCATAACCACTATGCCATCTGC
>NW_006159500.1:3233221-3251445 GCF_000334495.1 Tupaia belangeri chinensis | reverse complement strand
CAATTTTCTACTTCAAATTTTTTTTTAGCTAAACATAATTTTATGAGATTCATTGATGTTGAAATGAGTAGCTTTTTTTCATTCATTTTCACTACAGTATTATATAATATTCCTTTTCAATTTCAGAGGGTGAGAGAAATTTATGAAGTAGAACTTTCATTGACCTTTACCTGAAATTATATTATAAATCAGACAATTAACCATACTGATATGTGACTTTGTCACCAATAGAATCACAATATTTTCTGACCCAGCTGTGTAGGTACTGGTAGTAGGGGTGCTGCTGTACAATGTTGGAGATCAGCTAGGAAGGCTCTGAGTTCACATCCTGGATTTCCCTGAATGAATTGGGCACACACATCAAGGAGTGAAGGCCTAAGGGTGCCTACCCTCCCTCCTCCCCCCCCCCGAAATATGTAAGTAAACTTAAAAATAAGTTTCCTTTTAAATTTATTTTATTTTATTTTATTTTAGAGGTTTTTGCTATAGGGCGCGTGCACTCACAGAAAGACAGAGAGGGACAGAGAAACAGAAAGCGAAATATCATCCCCCAGGGGGATGGCCATGCCACAATCCCTTCTCCTCCATTCTCCTCTCAGGATCTTGGGCATGCACGCACACACACCTGGCGTGAGTTTAAGCCACTGGGTCCGGGACTCAAACTGCAGTTGACTACATGGGAGTCCAGCGACATAGCCATTCCGCTACCTGCTGGTCCCATAACTTATTTTATTATTATTATATTTTTTACATTCAATCACTATACATCATTTAGCTTGTAGAGAGAACTGACCCAACATGAAATACACCCTAGACCAGTCCAGTTGAGAATACTATACACATTATCAACAGGTAATAAACCATTTCTGTGTCCCACAAATGTCTTACTTCTCTACTTTTTTCTCCCTAATTTTCTTCACTACACTCTTCCCCTCTTCCACCTTCCTTCCTCACTGTCTCCAGTGTCCATAACTATTTAAATGCTTTTTTTGTCCTCAGTCTTTCAGTCTCTA
Source organism: Tupaia belangeri chinensis (assembly GCF_000334495.1). Classification (NCBI taxonomy): domain Eukaryota; kingdom Metazoa; phylum Chordata; class Mammalia; order Scandentia; family Tupaiidae; genus Tupaia; species Tupaia belangeri. The sequence goes on along the minus strand of NW_006159500.1, from coordinate 3,250,432 downwards.
CCATACAGTGTGGACAATCAGTATATGTTAAGTGGAAACATTGATAAGAGAGACATACAATGTCTCTCATAGCCTGACTAGTTTCACTCAGCAATAAATCTGTATTTGTCCACTTTCTATCAAATGCAAGGTCTTGTTATTTATAGCTGAATAGTATTCCATGAAGTATATGTGCCACATTTTTTCAATTCATTCATCTGTTCATGGATATTTGGGTTGGTTCTGTGTCTTAGCAATGGTGAATAATGCTGCAATAAACATAGATGTGTAAGCACTTCTCTGACTGAGCATTCTCCTGTCCTTTGGGTCGATACCCAGGAGTGGAATTGCTAGATCATATGGTAGTTCTATCTGTAGGTCTTTGAGAAACCTCTATATTATTTTCTACAGCAGCTGGACCAATTTACATTCCCACCAAGAGGGCAGGAGAATTCCCCTTTCAATCACAATATTTTCACATTACATTATGGTTGATACAGAGATCTGGAAATACAGAAATTGTTAGTTGTTAACCTTGCTACTCTATCTTATTTAATGAGACAATAAAAATATTTAGCATGTCTTTTTAAATATGATTAAAGACATATTTCAATATATTATTTGTAATTTTATGTTTTATTCAAAGGCATTAACAAAACTTTATGTATCACCCTGAGAAGAGCTTCTTTAGCTTTATCAAACTACCAGAGAGGTCCTTCTCACAAACTAGGATAAGAACCTTTCCTTCCACTCCTAAGTATCTACTTCAGAGAAATGAAAATGTTCATCTGCACAAAGAGTTATATGTGAATGTTCATGGCAGTATTATTTATAAAAGGCAAAAGTGAATTTTTTATACACTAGGATATTATTAGTTTATTAGGAAAATCATGACATATTTTTCTCTATTTTTCTATGTAAAAATGAATCATGATTTTCTCAATGACCCAATATTTAGCAATAAAAAACAGCTAACTACTGATACCTATTACAATATAGATGAACTTGAAAACATAACTGTGAACAAAGACAAATATAAAAGGCCCACAGATTTTATTATTCCATTTATATAAACTGTCCCAAAAAGGCAAACCTATGGAAACAGAAAGTAAGTTACTGATTTCTTGGGGTTGGTGGTAAGGAAGATTAGATTAGCTGCAAATGAACATGAGGAATCTGTCTCGGGGTAATGGAAATGTTCTTAAAGTAGATTTTAGTGATGATATACAACTCTGTAAATTTACTAAAAATCACTGAATTGCATATTCACAGTGGCCAAAATTTATGGTACTTAAATTAAACCTTAGTGAAGCTATTGAAAAGCAAGAAACTTTGCTCCATTGTATGACCATATTATTTATTTTTCCTATTGATGAATATTTAGTTGTGCCTATTTTTTTTTTTTTTGGAGAGATTTTCGCTATAGGGCGCGTGCGCTCGCCAGACAGACAGAGACAGAGAGACAGAAAGCGAGAAATCACCCCCCAGGGGGGATGGCCACGCCGCAATCCCTTCTCCTCCATTCTCCTCTCGGGATCTTGGGCACGCACGCACACACGCCCAGCGTGAGTTCAAGCCACCAGGTCCGGGACTCAAACCGCAGTCAACTACGTGGGAGTCCAGTGACATAGCCATTATGCTAACTGCTGGTTCCCTATTTTTTTGTTTTGACTTGAATTTTACTTTATTTTATTTTTGCCAGAAGACACATGTGCTTGTCAGAGAGACAAAGAGATACAGAGAAAGAGAGAAGGAAAAAGCATCCCCTTCATGGGGTGTGCTCATGCCAAAATCTCTTCTCCATTTCCCCATCCTGTTGAAATTTGGGGCTTGCTTCCATACCAACCCTGCATGTTTTTCAAGCCACAAGGGCCAGAATTTGAAACATGTGGTCAGTTATGTGAGATCCAGTCTATCCAATCGCCAGGCGACAGAGCCAGCTCTGCCTTTGCTTTTTTATTTTTTTTTCTAATTTTTTTTTTTTTTGAGAGGTTTTTGCTATAGGGCGCATGCGCTCGCCAGACAGACAGAGAGAGACAGAGAGACAGAAAGTGAGAAATCACCCCCCCAGGGGAGATGGCCACGCCACAATCCCTTCTCCTCCATTCTCCTCTCGGGATCTTGGGCACTCATGCACACGTGCCTGGCATGAGTTTTAAGCCACCCGGTCCAGGACGTGAACCTCGGTTGACTATGTGGGAGTCCAGCGACATAGCCATTATGCTTTCTGCTGGTCCCCTGCCTTTGCTTTTAACAACAATTTAACTACAAGTATTGTTGTATATCTTCTTGTGCCCTACTAGACATGTCTCTGTGGTGAATGGCTAGAGGCAGAACTACTATATTGTTTTAACTTTACTATATGGATATTGTAACTGTGTTTTCTGTTTGGCTGCAACAATTTTCATTTCACCAGCATTGTAAAGGAGTTCTTATTCACTTGTAGCCTCATCAATACTTGGTGCTCTCAACTTTTAACTTTTGACCATCTAGTGGAAATGAATTTCATCTTATGTGAGACATAAAATTTCATCTTCTGTGAATCAAGGAAGGGTGTAGTAGTTAAGTGTTAGAGGACTTCAGTCTATGTTTGAATTATAGCTCTATCGCTTCCTACAGATTAAGTGACCTGGGCAAATTATTTTATAATTTTCCTATTTATACCTTCTTATCTTGTTTTAATTTCTAGAGGCCATTTTTTTCTTGTTGTTTTGCTTCTCTTGCTAGTATCATTTCATATTTCCCCGTTTTTCCATATAGGCACTCATATCACTTGTGACATACTAACTATTAGAAATAATACGTGTTACAAAATATGTTGGATTTTTTTTTTTGCATCAGAAAACAGTGTATTGTAGTTAAACTGAAGAATATCAATGATAAAAGATAAATTCCTAAAAGAGTAAGGAAAAAAATATCATCCAGGTTACCTTAAAATAAGCATCAGTTGAGATAATGATGGGGCTGACATCTCTACAGCAACAATGAAAGATAAGACAATATAACTGCAACTTCAATAAATTAAAAAAAAATGAACTTCTAACTCAGAATTCAGTTTATTCCTTAAATATTTATTTCTTTTTTTTCTGTACTTATTTGACTGTCTTGGATCCCCAGTACAATATTAAATAAAACTAGTGATGAGAAATGTCTTTGTCTCATTTGTGGTCTTAAAGGGATGCATTTAATATTTCACAATCAAGCATAGTGTTTCCTGCAGAATTTTTGTAAATATCCTTCATTAGATTAAGGTAGTTTCATTCCATTTTTATTTTGCTCTGTATTTATCACAAATGGATGCTAAATTACTATATGTATTGGAATGACTGCTTTGTTTTTCTCCTTCCATTATTAATAGAGTGAATCATAGTAAGAATTTTTCTGATGCTATTCTTTTAGTCATGGAATGAACTCAACTTTATCATTCCATACTATCTTTTTATACTTTTTCTGTTTCTCTCTCTCTCTCTCTCTTTTATTTTACAGAGAAAGTTTTGCTATAGGGCACATGTGCTCGCTAGAGAGACAGAAAGTAAGAAATCACTCCCCAGGGGGGACAGCCACATTGCAATCTCTTCTCCTCCATTCTCCTCTCATATTTTGGGCATGAACATATAAGCACCCAACAAGAGTTTTAAGCCATCTGGGTCTGGGATTTGAAGCATGGTTGACTATGTGGGAGTCCAGTGGCGTAACCATTACACCATATGCTGGTCCCAAGTTTCAATTTGTCAATAGATTATTTAAGATTTGTGCATCTTGGTACAAGTGATTAAGATTGGCCCTTAATTTTCCATCCTCATATTGTCTTATCTGGGCTTTGGCTTTACAAGTGGAGAACAAGCAGTTTCATTTGTTACTCCTGTCCCCTCAGTGGGCAGTCTTCTTTGGTGTAAGCCCTATACACCTATACACACTGGACATAATGTTTAATTTAACTTCTATTAATAAAGATTGAAGTTAGTCATTATGCTCTTCCTAAGCACTCTGATTACACCACTCTCAACTTCAATGCTATGGTGGAATGCATATTTTAAATTTAAAATATTTGATACATACATTTATTTAATTATTATCCATTATTCTTTATTATCACATTATTTTGCTCACATATTCAATAATTACAAAAAAGAAAACATAAAATTAATCTCCCAAAGTAGTCAAATACAATATCATCTGCTAACGTTAATAGTACATACATATTACATAGTTCTACTGACAAATATGTTTGGGAGATTTGTCACTGGAACCTTTGTTTCTTCAGGCAATTTCAGTTGGTGACAGTATTGTGTGTTGTTTTACCAGAAAAATCAGATCTTCAGAGCCAGGTGCATCAGATACACTAAATCTGTGATTCAACAGACTGGGAATTAGAGCCAGCAGGTGGTGGTGTGGTTAAGGCACTGGACTCCCACACGACTGACTGAGTCAAGCCTGCTTTCTCACTTTCCCACTCTCTGGTCAAATTAAAAAACACTACTACTACTAATAAATAAAATAAGATTAATTAGTTAAAACATAGATTGGGGATCATGAGACACAGGCTTTCTCTTGCAGATGCATTTACCATCTGTTGTGGTCCAATATTTCTTTTTTTTTTTTTTTTTTTTAAATAGAGATAGAGATTTTTGCCATAGGGTACATGCACTTGCAAAGAGAAAGAGAGAAAGAAAGAAAGCAAGAAATCACCCCTAAGAGGGGTTGGCCACACTCCAATCCTTTCTTCTCTATTCTCCTCTAGGGATTTTGGTCACACATACACACACATCTGGCATGAGTTTTTATAGCTGCCATTTCTGGGACTCAAACCATGGTTTACTACAGGGGAGTCCAGGGACATAACCACTACACTATATGCTGGTCCCAGTTTGTGCCCTTTAAATCCAGAAATTCTGGTTAAGTTGAATTACATTTCAGGTGATCCTATTAAAAAAGAAAAAAATAGTTGTATTTATAAACACTGTATTATTTAATGTATTTCTGACAGAAGAGAACGTATATTTTGAAATGTCATACAATTGGAAGAATTTTCTATAGAGTAGTTACTGACCGTACGTTTCAAACCCGTTACCCTTCCACTATACACATATTTCTGGAGGTAGAGCTCAGAGGCCACTTTTCAGATAAAAACTCTGACCTGCACCTACACGTCATGACTCCAGTTAGGTTAGCATAGTAGATAGTAAAAGTATTTCTGGGCTCAGCCTGAGTGGCACAGTCCATAGAATACTGGACTGTTGTGCTGGAGGCCATATGACCAGCTGTGGGGCCAGATCCCTTGATCAGCAAGATCCTGACAAGCTGGGGAGGTCAGAAAGGAGGTCACCACATGATGAGACCCTGTTAAGGGTGCTTTCTCTCTCTCTCTCTCTTCTCTATCTTTCTCTCTCTTGTGAGTGCACACATGCTCTCTACTATAAAAATTTAAAATATATATATTTTTTAAGTATTTCGTGTCCTGATTTGGTTAAGGGAGTCAGATCTCCCATGGCCAACCACACTGATTGAATCCCATATGGGTAGTCAATTGCCTCAGCGTTCTTATCAAAAAGCCCATTTTTCCCTCTTTGATTTGCAGTGCCAGCTGCCATATATGGAATTTCTGTATAATTGGGAACACACATTCACATTACTCACTGCACATACTCACTGTCGTGACTCTCCCTTGGGAATGGCTCCCTTTGTAAGCTTCTTGATTGCTTAGTGATTTTCTTTACTTTTTGTTAGCCCAATAACACAAGAAAATGATGTTTTATGTTGGATCTTCAGCTTAAAAGGTCTCCCAGAGTATGTAATATGATACACTGTCAGAAGCAGATCTCTGTCCTTAGAGTTTTAAATTCTAGTTCTATTTTACTTCAAGAATAACTAGTCATTCCTGGTGATCCCTTATTCTTATTTCGGAAATATTTTATTTTTCTAAGTTAAATAAGTATTACATTTCTGTAGCTGATAAATCTAGTCTCTGAAATATTTGTGTATCTTATTCTGGTTATTTACTATTTCTATTGACTCTCCGGGCTCTGCTTTCTCACAGTTGTAGTGACTTTGAATATGAATATATATGTTCCATGAATCTCCCTCTGTTGTAATTCTTTGAAGACTGACTTAAAGGAGTTGTTTATTTTGTTTTGTTTTGTTTTCTTCCCAGAGATCTGAATTTGGTTCTGCCAGGTGTGAGAGTGTGTTCAACCCAGGACTGCTATAAAATTAATTCTTGGCTTGAGATCTCTCAAATCAAAAAGAAGCATGAATTTGGGCTGCAAAAACTTAGAGAGCCAGATTGTGGTTTCAAATTCTGGTGAAAGAATTTCTCTGTCATCATTACTGTATGTCAAAATTAATATAAATGAGTTTTTTTTTTTCTAGTTCACCTTTCCACTGAGGGTCTAGCTATTTGGATAGTCAAAAATACATGATTTTTCCATGACAGCACTTAGCAAACACTGTTCAATCCATCACAGATAGATACTTTTGCAAAAATACAATCAAAATTAATTTCTAGAGACATGGAATGCTGCCTGGATGTACATTTCTCAGTGTGAACTGGCAACAGATAGTTTGGAGACCAATCTGCAAAACATGCTCGTAGTATCACTGCTCTATTATTCTTTTCACATTTAGTAGTTCAAACCTTTATCTCTTGTTCCCACACCCCACATGGCTATCAAAATGGAAATTCAGTATCTTTTAGAATGGGCATATGTTTCCTAATCCTGAATGGGTTCAATACCCACTGTTCATCTCTGGATTCCTGCTTTCATTTCATTTTTTTCTTCTGTTTTAAAACTTGCTAGAAGGCACATGCCCTCACCAGAGAGAGACAGAGAGAAAAAGGGAAGGAAAGTGAGATCATCCCCCCATCTCCTCAATGGGGAATAGTCACACCATAATCCCTTCTCCTCCATTTCTCTTTTCAAGACGTAGGGCATCGATGTGCCCAACATGTTTTCCAAACTGCTGGATCTGGGACTTGAACCACATAGTCAACCACATGGTATCCAGCTGCTCCAACCATCACACCTTAGGCTGGTCCTTCACCTCATTTTTTTTACCTTAGTCTAGGGATTTTTCTTTATTTCTTTCTAGTTTGACATTGCATTATATATCAAATATGACCCGATACTGCCTCTCCAAACTGAAATGTATGTATTGAGTTATCGGAAAAGTCAAGATGCATTTTTGCATAGAAAAACATAGAAATAAATATGTCATTGCTTTTCTGACAACCCAAAATATGTTCACCAACAGGTATGTACATAGTAATTTTAGTCTCATGCTCATAGCTGCCTAAAATGGAGGATAGCTGATACATCCATCAAAGTAGATAAATGCAATATATTGTGATTTTTTTCTTATACACTATATATATATGTGTGTGTATTACATATATATTTATATATAATAACTTCTTTCTATGTGCAACCACATCTATGATTCTCATAACCATGATTTTGAGTCAAAGAAGCCAAATATATTGTATAATTCCATTTATATAAAGTTTGAAAACAGATAAAAATAACTATCCTGAAGACATGTGACATCTCAGCTTTAAAAAGAGCAACTGCTCAAAGGGTTCACAGAGACTTCTAGTGATGTTCTCTTGATGTTGCCTACATAAGATGTTCCATCTGTGACAGCACATCATACTCTACATTCTCTATTTGTTCACTTATTTTATGCATATGTTATTTTCATGAGAAATTTTACTTAATAAGAGATATTTTTAAAAAATGGCTTCTTCAGCAGCCATAATTACCAAACTGCAAATGCCTAAAAGTTGAGCATCATCTTCAGTATATCCGTGTAGGATCACCAATCTCTTATCCAGTCCTGTGGTTCTAACTCCTCAGTACTCCTCAGTCTCATCTTCTTTTCTCCAATTCTTTTCCAAACCATCATCTCTGACCGGAGTTATCTGTGCTACAGCCTAATCCTCTTCCTGTATCCATTTTGCTGCTCTCCAATCCATCCTGCCTTCTATAACCAAGATGGTTTTCCAAAGATAGGGATATGACCATGCTTAAAATCCGTTCCTATGCCTCATCGTTGTTTTCAGGAATGAAAACAAAATCTTCACTGTGCAGAGAATGCCCTACCCAATCTGCACCTGCCCATGTGACCAACTATTTTTCATCTCCGAACCTGTCTACTTTGCTATCTCACCTGCACTGACCTTTTCATAGGTCTTCAATCTGCCACTTCCCTTTCCCCCTCGGAACCTTCTGTGTATGAAAGCACTTTGATCTGTAGTGTTTTTTCCTTTTTCTCCCCACAAACTTTTACCCAACTTACTCCTCACAGATCTTAGTTTTGGCCTCTACGTCAGTCAAGCCTCCAACTATCCTCTTTTTTCTTGTCACTCTATTTCCTTTTAGAGCACATATCTCTTCTGTAACTCCATAACTGATTCTAATAATCTGCTCTAATAATTCTGATATCAAGGTCTGTCTTCCCACTAAAATATACCTCCATGAAGCAGGAGCTGAATCTGTGTGGTTCACCACAGTTTTCTCATTGCCTAACACAGTGCTTTGTGTGTAATAGTAGTTCAGTTACTATTTCTCGAATAAATGAGTAAATGTACTTTGTTATCCTGTCATAAAAACTGTGTTGTAGACAGTTACATAAAGTGCAAGGGGGTCTTCCTAGAGCTAATGGAAAATGCGTAGTATGAGACAATGAGGTGTGGATTTCAAAAATATTTTGCACCAAAATGAACTCTTATTTTAATTCCACTTTTCTATGAATTTTTTGAAGTCCCCTTGGATTATGTCAGATATTTATTTTAACTTTAGAGAAAGGTTATTAAAATTTCTTTTCCCCAAGTCTTTTGACCTTCCTCAACACTTTTTTTTCTTTTCTTTTGAGAGGTTTTTGCTATAGGGTGTGTGTGCTCTCCAGAAAGACAGAGAGAGACAGAGAGGAGGATGGCCTCCCCCCCAGGGAGGATGGCCACTCCACAATCCGCATAGAAAAACATAGAAATAAATATGTCATTGCTTTTCTGACAACCCAAAATATGTTCACCAACAGGTATGTACATAGTAATTTTAGTCTCATGCTCATAGCTGCCTAAAATGGAGGATAGCTGATACATCCATCAAAGTAGATAAATGCAATATATTGTGATTTTTTTCTTATACACTATATATATATGTGTGTGTATTACATATATATTTATATATAATAACTTCTTTCTATGTGCAACCACATCTATGATTCTCATAACCATGATTTTGAGTCAAAGAAGCCAAATATATTGTATAATTCCATTTATATAAAGTTTGAAAACAGATAAAAATAACTATCCTGAAGACATGTGACATCTCAGCTTTAAAAAGAGCAACTGCTCAAAGGGTTCACAGAGACTTCTAGTGATGTTCTCTTGATGTTGCCTACATAAGATGTTCCATCTGTGACAGCACATCATACTCTACATTCTCTATTTGTTCACTTATTTTATGCATATGTTATTTTCATGAGAAATTTTACTTAATAAGAGATATTTTTAAAAAATGGCTTCTTCAGCAGCCATAATTACCAAACTGCAAATGCCTAAAAGTTGAGCATCATCTTCAGTATATCCGTGTAGGATCACCAATCTCTTATCCAGTCCTGTGGTTCTAACTCCTCAGTACTCCTCAGTCTCATCTTCTTTTCTCCAATTCTTTTCCAAACCATCATCTCTGACCGGAGTTATCTGTGCTACAGCCTAATCCTCTTCCTGTATCCATTTTGCTGCTCTCCAATCCATCCTGCCTTCTATAACCAAGATGGTTTTCCAAAGATAGGGATATGACCATGCTTAAAATCCGTTCCTATGCCTCATCGTTGTTTTCAGGAATGAAAACAAAATCTTCACTGTGCAGAGAATGCCCTACCCAATCTGCACCTGCCCATGTGACCAACTATTTTTCATCTCCGAACCTGTCTACTTTGCTATCTCACCTGCACTGACCTTTTCATAGGTCTTCAATCTGCCACTTCCCTTTCCCCCTCGGAACCTTCTGTGTATGAAAGCACTTTGATCTGTAGTGTTTTTTCCTTTTTCTCCCCACAAACTTTTACCCAACTTACTCCTCACAGATCTTAGTTTTGGCCTCTACGTCAGTCAAGCCTCCAACTATCCTCTTTTTTCTTGTCACTCTATTTCCTTTTAGAGCACATATCTCTTCTGTAACTCCATAACTGATTCTAATAATCTGCTCTAATAATTCTGATATCAAGGTCTGTCTTCCCACTAAAATATACCTCCATGAAGCAGGAGCTGAATCTGTGTGGTTCACCACAGTTTTCTCATTGCCTAACACAGTGCTTTGTGTGTAATAGTAGTTCAGTTACTATTTCTCGAATAAATGAGTAAATGTACTTTGTTATCCTGTCATAAAAACTGTGTTGTAGACAGTTACATAAAGTGCAAGGGGGTCTTCCTAGAGCTAATGGAAAATGCGTAGTATGAGACAATGAGGTGTGGATTTCAAAAATATTTTGCACCAAAATGAACTCTTATTTTAATTCCACTTTTCTATGAATTTTTTGAAGTCCCCTTGGATTATGTCAGATATTTATTTTAACTTTAGAGAAAGGTTATTAAAATTTCTTTTCCCCAAGTCTTTTGACCTTCCTCAACACTTTTTTTTCTTTTCTTTTGAGAGGTTTTTGCTATAGGGTGTGTGTGCTCTCCAGAAAGACAGAGAGAGACAGAGAGGAGGATGGCCTCCCCCCCAGGGAGGATGGCCACTCCACAATCCTGTCTCCTCTATTCTCCTCTCAGAATCATGGGCACGCACGCACATGTGCCTGGTGTGAGTTTAAGCCACTGGGTCCAGGACTCAAACCACAGTCGGCTACATAGGAGTCCAGTGACACAGCCATTACGCCAACTGCTGGTCCCCCTTCCTCAACATTTTATCCTTTAATTAATTTACTCTGATTATGTCACTCTGTGACCCAAATCTCTCATCATATTTATATAATCTAGTCTCTGCCTGCTCCTCTGGTCTCATCCCATTCCACTCATCCCTTCCTGAGCCTTGACCATGCCAAGCATAGTCCTGCTTCAGGGCCGACACACTAGCTGTTCTCTCTAGCTGGAGAGACCATTCTTGCCCCACATCTTCCCCTGGTGGGCTTTTCCATATCAGTGAAGTTTCAGCCCCAATTTCACTCTTCAGAGAACCTTTCTCTAACTCCCAGTTAACCTCCCTGTCCTAGATGCTCTCTACCACGTCATCCTGTTTTATTTCTTCCTAGCATTTACAGTATTGAACTGTATCATTTTAGTGTACTAGTTTACTGTCTGTCACCAACACTAGATTGAATGCACCATTAGGGCAGGCCCTGTATTGGCTTTATGTACTACTGTGTCCATGGTATCTAGCACTTTATCATATAAGAGATATCTGATGAATATTGACTGAGATTGTATGAACATATTAGTTCATCTGACAGTGCTGTCTCTAGGACTTTCTGCAATGATGACCACAGTCCTCATGTCTGCATTGTACAACACAGTAGCTATTAGCCACAGGTAGCTATCGGCTACTTGAAATGTGGTTCTATGACTGGAACTAAATTCTAAGCTACATTAAATTTAAATTTAATTAGCTGCTTTTGGCTAGGGCCTACCACATTGGATAGTGCAGCTCTAGAGAACCTGATTTAGGTGACCAGCAAAGATCTCTCAAAGACAAAAACATATAAGTGGAGACATGGAGACTTGGAGTGTGAGTTGTTGCCAGCCAAGTGAGCAGTGAGGTGGGAAAGGGAAGGGCTGAGAGGACAGTTGGGACGCAGAAATGGGAGGGCATTCCAGAGAGAGATAACAGCATGTGCAAACCCCTGGAAGTAGAGAAGTTTGAAAGAAAGAATTTTTAGTGTTGAATAAAGGGGTTCTGTTTCAGCAACTTTAATACGTAATGACTTTTTGTTGACCCATGGTTTATCTGGTCTCAGTTTTTAATTTGGAGTGGCATTAAGAAGCATGTTCTGGCAGGACATGCATATCAGAACCAATCCTCAAATAGCCTACCTTTCCCAGGGAAATGTTTTGTTTGTTTGTTTGTTTGTTTGTAGAAGGGCCTCAGTTTTATCACAATGTACTATCTTAGGGGGTAAAGAGTTTTGTAAGTTTATTAGCTGCTATGTTGGGAAGAGTTTGCCCTTATTTGGCCTTTTATTACCATTTTGGAACCTAAAGGGTTGATTGATTTCATTTTGTTAATGCTGTTCAGTTGGGACGCAGAAATGGGAGGGCATTCCAGAGAGAGATAACAGCATGTGCAAACCCCTGGAAGTAGAGAAGTTTGAAAGAAAGAATTTTTAGTGTTGAATAAAGGGGTTCTGTTTCAGCAACTTTAATACGTAATGACTTTTTGTTGACCCATGGTTTATCTGGTCTCAGTTTTTAATTTGGAGTGGCATTAAGAAGCATGTTCTGGCAGGACATGCATATCAGAACCAATCCTCAAATAGCCTACCTTTCCCAGGGAAATGTTTTGTTTGTTTGTTTGTTTGTTTGTAGAAGGGCCTCAGTTTTATCACAATGTACTATCTTAGGGGGTAAAGAGTTTTGTAAGTTTATTAGCTGCTATGTTGGGAAGAGTTTGCCCTTATTTGGCCTTTTATTACCATTTTGGAACCTAAAGGGTTGATTGATTTCATTTTGTTAATGCTGTTCACATTTATATTTACACATACATATTTTTAATTTTATGGACTTCCTATTTTACATAGCAAATAAAAGGAGCAATTCACTTTTCTATACATACCAGAATGTTTGATACTTTGGTTTTTAAAAAAATAAATAAATGAAAGGTAGACAGTGAGTGAAATCTTACAACTTTTAATTTAATGTCTTTTTTTGTATTTCATTTAGATTTATGGCCTCCAATACTTTTAAAGTTGTATATACACAGAAAATGTAATTCTCATTGTATTGATTATTCAAATATTGGGTAATAATTTTTACTTACCCAGAAGAATGGATTCATTATCTAAGAATGCTAAGTATAATTTTTTGGTGGACTCATTACTACCTTGAAGGTGTTTTTAAATTTTTAAAAAATTTTGCCAAAGTGTGTGTGTGTGTGTGTGCTTGCTGGAGAGAGACAGAAAGAGGGAGAGAGAAGGAAAGTGAGAAAGCATCCCCATGAGGTATGGTCATGCCCCTAATATCTTCTCCATCTCAGGATTTGGGGCAAACATGCACACACACTCAGTGTGTTTCACAAGCTGCTGAGTCCAGGACTTGTACTATGTAGTCAGCTATGTGGATTCCAGTTGCCCTAACTACTATGCCATTGGCTAGGTTTGAAGCTCTTTTAATTATAAATTCCATTCCACTTCTCATAAGTTTATCTTTTTACCCCCAACGTCACCTTTTATTCTATGTAGATTTTTTTTTTACTATAAACCAATTTTTCCTGAAAAGCACTTCTGCTTTTTCCATTAGTTCAGAGGGCTTGTAATTCTGTAGACCAAATATTCTTGAAGATATTTATTATGGATCACTAAACAGAGGTAAAGTCTAAGAGTTAGTACATGACTTAGGAAATTGGAAGTTTTGCTGATTTTTTTGTTTGTTTTTAATTTGCAAGAGGGAGCATGTGCACTCCAGAGAGAGAGAGAGAGATACAGAGACAGAGAGAGGGATAAAACATCCCTCAGTGGGGCATAGTCATACCATAATCCCTTCTCCACTTCTCTATCCTGTTGGGATTTGGGGCACACATACATAGGTGTCCACACTGGGACTGGATACTTAAAATGTGGCTCTATGACTGAGACACTAGATCTGGGACTTGAACTCTATATTGGCCATGTGGGAACTGGCTCCCTTAGTCATAAGGCCATGTGGCTGGCCCCCCAGAAGTTTTTGTTTCTGATCAAGTTTTTTCTAATCACATACTTTAGAATGTGATTTTAGTTAAATTGCTCATAAGAGAATGCTACTGTCATGGTTCAAAGTGATTCTATATAAGTCTTGTGTATTTTCCTCCTTGTTTCGAAATTATGAAAAAGTTCCTCTCTTTTTTTTTTTGAGAGAGATTTTCGCTATAGGGCACGTGCCCTTGCTGGAAAGAGAAAGAGAGACAGAAAGCAAGAAATTACTCCCCAGGTGGAATGGCCACACTGCAATCCCTTCTCCATTCTCCTCTCGGGATTTTGGGCATGCATGCACATGCGCCCAGAGTGAGTTTTAAGTTGCCGGGTCTGGGACTCAAGCCTCAGTCAACTACATAGAAGTCCAGCAACTTAACCATTACTCTATCTGCTGGTCCTGAAAAAGTTTTAATAGTAAGTTGAACTGCATACAACCAAGAAAGTCTCAAAGATGTGTGAAAACCAAGAAAGTGTCAGAGATGTGTGAACGTGGGCCTCTGTTACTAAATAAACACAAGTAAAAGACTCAGTGAGTCCAAAGGACTACAAAGTGGAGTGTAGAAAGATCAGCCTACTCTTGACCGGCTCAACACCACTCAGAGCATTATTTAAGCAGTCTGTATGCCTATTAATGAACAACTACGGGGCTGTAGCCAGAAATTTGAGCCTGCGTATGAAAGTCATCCAAATGCACATAGCAAAGTAATGTTGTAAGAAGTCAAGGAAGCACAAAAAATGGGAAAGATTTGGAAAATAAACTTAGTCACATAAGTTGAATGTTAAGCAAGCCATGGTGAGAGATAGAAGAAAGAACACAGTATTTCTTATAGAACGTACTGCACAGTGGGAAGAGGAAGACCTCCTGGAAATTTAGGATTGTCTGGGAATTCCGTGTCAATTATATCCTGGCCCAAGTGTCTGTGTAATCAGTTTCTTTAAAGCAGCAGCTTTGAGATCAAGCATGGTTGGATTCAATTTTAGATTCGTCTTACTGAGCATCCTTGAACAAATTACTTAGCTTCTATGAATCTCAAAGTTCTCTCTCCTCTTTAAAAGTGCTGATAATTATACTTACTTTGCAGAGTAATGTAAGGATTACATGAAGTAATCTGAAGTTCTCCCATCTCTCTAACAAATACCAACATGAATTCTTTTGTAGAGGTTTTTTTTTTCTTTCTTTCTATAGGGTGTGTGCGCTCACCAGAGAGACAGAGACAAAGAGACAGAAAGCGAGAAATCACCCCCCAGAGGGCATGGCCACGCCACAATCCCTTCTCCTCCATTCTCCTCTTGGGATCTTGGGCATGCATGCACATGCACCAGGCGTGAATTTAAGCCACCGGGTCCGGGGCTCGAACCGCGGTTGACTACATGGAAGCTCAGAGACCACCCTAACTGCTGGTCCCCCAAGATGAATTCTTTATAGGTAGTTTTCGTTCATTAAGTACTGGAACTCTGGAAACACACTGCCTGTGTTCAAATCAGGGCTCTCTCATTTATTGGCTATGTGACCTTGGTCAAGTTACTTAACTTCTCTGTGCTTTTCTCATCACATGTAAAGAAAATTAGGACCTTCCCCATAGTGCTACCAGGTTTAAAGAAATCAATACATGTAAAGTACTTGGGACAGCGCTCAGCACGTAGTAAATATTTTTCAAGTGTTAGCTGGAAACCTTCGCCAGCTTTGGATTATTTCTAGAAGTGATTCATTTTGTCTTGGGCAATATTCTCATAGCTGGACAGGGAAACCGGGTAGCTAGCTGTGTTTGATGTAACATTGCCTGCTGGGAACAGGTGGTGGTAGCTTCCCCTTCAGGTGGGTCTCTCCACAGGTACAAGGTTGGGCTGGGTGAGAGCCCCTGCCTCGCATCCACCTATGTCACTGCCTCTGAGCAAGTCCGTTTTCTCCCCTGTGAAATGGGCATAATTTTTGCCCCTGTAGGTGGTGGTAGGGTTATAAAGCCTGCACTCAGCTCAGAGCTAGCTACAATGTAATGACGGTTGTTATTAAATCACACACTTCATTACATGTTTTATATATAATATATATATATGTGTGTGTATATATATATATAACTGCCATACTTTATATATATATATGTGTATTCATGTGTGTGTGTGTGTATATATATATATATATGTATGTGTGTATATATATATATGTATGTATATATATATGTAGAAGTTGAGCCATCAGGATTTTAAGTAAGGGAAATCAGAAGGCAGTTAGAAGTGGGCTCTCTCTACTTGTCTAAACTTGGACGGGGTAAAAGGAAGAACAGCCGTCTCTTCTTTTGCAACGAAATGAGAGGTCTCTCCTTCAACCTTGCTATTCACACGCTCCACATCCCGCCCTCCACCTCCCAAGCAGGCAAAGCCACCATCCCTTCCAATTTTATAAGCTACTCATTTCTGTTCGTGAGCGTTTATCTGTGCTTAGTGGCAAGCCAAGGGTGGGTGGGGAGAGGCATTAAAACCTGGCAACCCTGCTCCCGCGTCTCCGGTTGCCGCAGGGCTCCTGCCAGCCGTCCCGGTTAAAACGTGCTTAGGATTACTTCACTTCCCCGCAGTCTGCTGTGCAGCGGCTCGTTACCCCCCGCTTCAGTCACCGCTGCCAGCATCTCCCCGAACGTCTCTCCCTCCCCCCACTTCAGGGATACAGGACATAACTGACATTTATGGAAATAAACACTGTTTAAAACAACAACAACAACAACAAAAAATGAAAACAAAACAAAAACCGCACACCCAGCCTCGCCTGAAGACCCCAGAATACCAGAACGGGCAGCAAAGAGCGCCTGCCAGGTCTCAGCTCCGCAACCCGGCCGGCCTCACCGTTCCCTGCACCCGAGCAGCACAAATCAGCATTTCCAGGCACCACTCGAGCCTGCCAATTCCACTCGCCTAATCTCATTTTAAATCCAGCTACAGATGAGGCTCTGTTGTGCGGCGAGGAGCCGGGCGGGGCGGCCTGAGGGACCTGAGGCTTGGCTGGGATGAGCGCGCAGGGGCCCCTAGCGGTTAGGGGCCGCGGGCGGGTCCCCAGAACGAGTGCGGGCCGCTGGGCCGCGAGCCTCGAGGGGCACGGGGCGCAGCTGGTGCAGACAAAGGAGCCCGCGCCAGCGCGGTCCCCACCACCCCTTTCCTTCCTTCGCGCATTCTCCCAGGAAAAAGAGAAAAACCTGAGGGCGAAAGGGGCTAGTTTCCGCCCTCTGCTCGTTCGGACGGCTAGGCGGGAGGCTCCCCTCTCCGGGGCTTTCCGTCCTCCACTGTGGGCTCGCGGGCTCCGCGCCTTACTGCGTCCTCAGTCCCAACCCGGCGCGCGGCCCTGGCGGCTCCTCCCCC
>NW_006159500.1:3226261-3232798 GCF_000334495.1 Tupaia belangeri chinensis | reverse complement strand
CGGACTTTCCTCCTGGCGCTGTTGCTGGGGGCGACGCTGAGGGCGCGCGCGGCGGTGGGCTATTACCCCCGCTTTTCGCCCTTCTTTTTCCTGTGCACCCACCACGGGGAGCTGGAAGGGGATGGGGAGCAGGGCGAGGTGCTCATTTCCCTGCACATTGCGGGCAACCCCACCTACTACGTACCGGGACAAGAATACCATGGTAGGTACCACGGCAGCTCCGCGCTCGTCGCCGCCTGGTGCGCCCGCGGGCGCAGCTTTTTATCCGGTGCTTTATTCCAGAGGCCCTTAAAACAAGAACCATGACAAGCCATACCCCAACGTGGCGCTCTGTCGAGGGAGAGAGAACAAAGTTAGTGGAGGATGGAGTCGCGAGTTGGGATTTTTTCTTTTCTCCACCCCCTACACCTCCCCAAAGGCTTGTCCTCAGCATGAGCTGGTGCTTGTGCTACACGCCTGAGAATTCTTGGGGGTTGGTGTCCTCTCCCTCACTCATCCCTGTAGCTGGCACTTGAACAAACCCGCTCCTCTTGTTTCCTTAACCCCAGTATTTGCGTTTCAGACCTTTGTCCTGCTCCTGGTCCCCCAGGGTGGCGCTGGGTCTGTCACTGGGCTTTGCAGATTGGCCGGTGACAGATCGAAGCGCCCTGGCCGGCCGGTGGCCGCTCCGCGCCGCTGGCTCGCCCGCTGCAAAGTTCCCGCTGCTCACCAGCCAGGGGTCCCTCTCCTTTCATTCAGTGTCAAATAGCCTTCCTGACAGGAGCTGCTGCTTCCACCTCTCTATTCTTTTTTAAAGTGTCCTTTAAAATGTCAGTAATGGATGATTTTTCTGATTCTTCTCCTACTCTTAACGTGGTGCGTGTTAGGATGATCTTTGCGATATTTATTAGTGACTTTGTCTTTTATGTGTACAGCTTTAATTTTCAGGTAGGGGCTGCAAGCACCTTATAATTGAATAGTACCTCTTTTAAAAAGCATCATTACACAGTCCATCAGAATTAAACATTGAAGAAGTAAAATTTAGCTCCAAGGACTATAATTTTACACCCTGCATGTATTTTTAATATTTGAAGCTAGTAAAGTGAGTAGGCGGAAAAATGAAAATATCGTCTATCTTTATATTTCTGCTGAGATTTCAGAACATTTCACTTCCGTGGAGCTTTTAAACAGTGACAGGTACTGTTTATTAAAATTCCAATGCAAAAATATGTGTACCCAACCAAATAGAAAGTATTGTCTAGTAAACTATATTATGGCTTCTATTTCTAACAGCTAATGGTGATTGGCATGGCAGAAGATTATTCTGGGTGGCAGTGGCATTTCAGAGAGCATATAAAAATGATAAGAATCCTTAAGAGTTTTCTATTTTTGAAAAAGACCTTCATATCTGTTCTGAAATATTTAGCTTAGATAAATGCTTTCTAAAGGTGTAGGATAGTGCTTTGACAAATTTCTTGTAGCAAAGGTGGGAGCTTCGTCTATAGCGAAAATTATAAAATTTTAGAATTAGTTTTGGAAAATTAATTTTCTGTAACTAGTCTCCTTTTTAATAAAAGTGCTTCTGGCATTCTTTTCCAAAGAACAATCTAGTGCTTTTCAGAAGTCATGAGAATCTGTAAGGGGAGGGACCAACCCGTATGATGGCAACCCAGACCTAACCCAAAGACTGACTGACTGAGCCTGTGACTCAGTGTGATTCTTAGCAAAGATGCTGGCCCACTAGGAACTCCTCACTGAGAGTGGGAGGTGAGTGAGCTGGCCCAAGGTATGATGTCAGGTTGTGATGGAAGACCATGTGATGATACTTAGCCTTATTAGTATTTTTCCCCCCATCCTTTGTAAAGGGCCGGCATAGACAACTTAAATAAAACCACCAGAATATGATACAGCCTTTGCTTTTGCTGCTAAGTTAGCACATGTAAGTCAACATGAGACTGAGCATATTCACATCCCCAAGTATGAAAAGGAGTGGATAATACAGACTAAGAATCAAGTGTGAGACTTCAAATTGGACAATTGGGAGAGGGGCCCCACTTTCGCCCTCTTTTCTACCACCAGATGAGGTAGAAAGATGTCATACGCAAGTCATGAGCAGTCAAATTATTGTAAGCTTTGAGAGTCATGTCACATTTTAAATTCTTATTACCTGTTTTAGCCAGCATTTAGATTTTGGAGCTGACTGTAAGTACAGGCCTACAGTAAGTTCTTCCTATAGAATGTTCTACAGGTAGAAGGAATGTTTTAAAATGAAATGCTGCTTCGATGTCTCTTCTCCTTTTAGACTTTTGAAAATTAATTAAAAGAAAACTAATGGTATAATATCTGTTAGAATTGAATTGCGCACAGGAAAACTAAACCTAATATACTTGTGTGGTTGGTTCATTTTGATATGTGACCAAAATGGAAGGGCATTTGTTCAAAAAGTCTATGTATGCTAAGAAATCTGTTAAACGTTAGCTTGAGACTTTATTTCTAACCTTCTAAATCTTTAAAGTGTAACGATTATGTCAGGAGAAATCAATATTGTCTATGATTGACATTGAACTCAGCATTTGGATGAATAGTGTTTAGGTGCAAAGCTAATGGCTGTGACTTTTCAACCTGAAACAATTCAGTGAGATAGAGGTGGTGCGTGCAGTGGCGCCGCACAGAGCACGTTACCGTGGATCAGTCAGCTGCTCTCTGCAATCTAAGCTGTGACAGAGCTTGGAATGTGAAATGGAGGAACAAGTGTAAATCTAAATACAAAATAAACAAAAGTGGCTCAAAATTAGGGGTCCCTGTAGGCATCACATTCATTTAAAGGTTTTTATAAAAAAAATCTTTGACCTAACATAGTACTAAAGAATTTGAAGCTCATGGGTGTAACAGAATTGTCACAGATTCCAACATTAAGTGGAATGCCCATCAATTAGCAATATTGGCAACTGGATGAATAGTGCCTGGTTACATCTAATGGGTTCTCACCTCTCAATTGAACGTTGTCACTTGGTGTCTATTTTCTCATCTTCATGTATCTTTTCATCTCTGTGGTCTATGACTCTCTTGAGACGGCATTGTTAGTCACTATAAACTCTGATACTTTTCCATGAATACACCACAATGTAAAAGCTCAGCAGAAAGGGGTCTTATATACATCAGGTTGAATTAAAAAGGCCTCAGGATCAGAACATGTTTTGAAGATAATTTTTTTTTGCACAAATCCTAAGATATGATCAATTTCTCCAAGTTGTTCCCAGACTCCAAAGATGATTTTTTTTAACAGAACTTTGCAAATAGAAAAATAGGAAATTAACCTAAATAGTCCAGCCAGCTAACCATTTCTCTTCCTCAGCCACAGCCCGTGACCCTCCGTTCCTTCTACGAACCAGGCAGTTGTGAGATATGTGAGGCTGAGTTGAAGTCTGCACCCTTCTTCCTCTTCCATAGTAATCCCTTTTTCTCACCCTCAGCCCTCAAGAATCTACCTGCCACCTTTGTTTGAAGCTCCTTTTCTGCCCCGTCAAGCAATAGTGAATGTGACTTGTCAGTATTACAATAAACTCTCCAACAGTTTTACAACTGGAGAAAGATATTTCTTCTGTCTTTTTAAAAAATAACATCACTGAGCAAGAAGATAATATATTTTGAGATTAAAAGAAAACTTTTGGATACCCCTGATAGCATGTCAGTAAGGACTTGCCCTCCTACAGGATTGACTATCCTCAGTTGCCATCAAAAAGGAGACATCAGCCATTGGGTGTGTGTGGGGGGGAAGCATTGCATATGAAGCCAAGTATAGGCAAATGAGTCTACCCCCAAATACTTGACCTGTGGTAAGATAATTTACCTCCATTTCTAAATGGTAAAGGGACTAGCATTATTATGCTGGCATATGGCAGGGACGACTGTTCTGTTAATGGTGAGAAATATGTTCTAAAATAGCAACTTAGAGTAAAAAAAATCTGTCTTGAGTAGAACTGAGTTGATGATATGGAATGATGCGTTAGAGGGGGTGTCTTACTGTATTTTATAAACCCAGCATCAATACTGGTAATTCTTTCTTGTTAGTTCTTACATTTCTACTTCATTGTCTTTTTTAATCACATTGCAGGGAGGTTAGGAGAATCCATTTTTTTACTGCTAAAACTGAACATTTACCTAAAAAAAGAGAATCATTTGGATAAAGTATTGAGAGCACTCTATTGTAATAGTTGCTAGTATTGCTATTATATACAGTTCTTCTGAAATCAACTGGTTGTTATTTAAAAATCATGGTTCAAAGGAAGTGCGATGGAATAACTTCAAAAACAGGAATAATTCTATGTCAGACATAACTTTTGAAAATATACTTCAGATTTAATTTCTTTCAACAGAATGATTTTACTGTTTGAAGTAAACGAATTTGCTATTGCTAGAGTAACTGTGTTGCTGATAAGGTGTATAGTTGTATATCCTTTATATGTCTCTGATCCCGGAATCAGCATATTCAAATTCTTAAAATCATTTGTCAAATGCAATTTATAAGTGAACTGCAGCTGTGTCTTGCTTATGTATGACTATGAAAATTGGGCATTTAAAAGCATTTTGCTCAACTTGTCACATATTTCATCTCCCTCTCTACAATTTATTTCAAACATATTTTACTGATGTGGTTCAGATTGTTTCTTAAATCATATAAATCTTGCTTCTTGTCATTTATATCCCCTATGTGAGTTTCGATTCCAATCTTAAACTAAAAATCAGGTCTTCGGAATCATAATTCAGAACATCTCATTTAGGCAGAAATTCTTTCTTTACTCGCTGCGCACATGACTAGAAATGTTTTAATTACAGCATTTCTAATTTTTGTGGATCTTTATTTTAAACTATTTTTGTTTTCATTAAAATTGTTGACTAAAATAGGATCCAATACATTTTTCTTCTCCACTTTAAAAAGAGGGTGATAGATATTTTAACATGATTTTAAAGTTATTATTATTGACTTTCAAATTTTTTGTAAATTATTTTCTTTTATTCAAAAGAAAATATCTAATATCTATCTTTGATTTCCTCACCCCCCCCCTTGAAAACTGGTCACTTTTATAGAATGAACTGGGAGGCTTAGTTCATCAATTATGTAAAATAAGTTGCATATTAAGCCATAATTCTTTTTCTGATTATTTCCAATGCTAATTATGTCTGCTATCTTCACAAACAGTTGCTGGTATGGTGACCTGACCTCTTTATTTTAAAAAAAACCTCACCCTTGAAAAATATTAATAAATCGACTAGTACTTTTTGAATATTTGCATTTTAAAACACTTGCATATACTTACAAAAATGTAACTTTCTTTGCTGCATGCAAAAATAGGAAAAGTGGGTATCTCTGCACTCAGGCAGGAAAAGAGGGGAGGCAGAGTGTATTAGGTTGAAATAGGCAGGTTCACTCTAAACAGAGAGGAGGCTTAGACTGTGTCTGAGTAATGACATAACATAAAAAGGGAAATTCATTTATATAAATATTTTGGCTTTGAGAAACATGGCAGTATTTATTCCACCCTTTCAACTTGATTTTAGAGTAATTAAAAATAACTAGACTGTATCATTTCAGTCTAATCAATTTTAAGCACATTTAAGCACATTTTTCAGAAATTAGGATAGAATATTCTAATATGAAGATCCCTTAATGACTGTTCAAATAGAGAAATGATGTATATAAAAATATAAAATAAACTTCTTGGCTCTCAGGGTATTCTACATGAAGTGATCTCACTTTGGTGTCAGTTGTGTGGCTCAGAGAGTAATTTTCACTATGGTCACCTGCCATGCCCATCTCATTGAAGGCAGAGCTTTTGAAGGGTTGAACGCTGTGCCTGTGGGTTAACCAATTATTTTTAAAATGTGTGCTTCTCAAAAACTATACTTATCCCTCCTCCCCCTTTTATTCTATCCCCTGTAGGAAATGGATTTCAGGATGTGCAGATGGGGGATCAGTACAGATGTATAAATGCTGATACTTGATATAAGGCAGCTCTCATCATTCAAAAAACAAAGCTAAGGTATTAGATAGCTTTGAATGACACAAGAGATAGTTATAAGAACTACATTTCCAAAATAAATATTTGAAACTTGAGTTCTTCTTTAATGCTGAATCATTTCCCTTAATTAAAAAAAAAAAGAAAAACCCTTTATATGGAAAATGAAATAGAATTTTATTGATTAAAAGATGTACACTCTCCGAGAGCTGATAAAAGTTTCAAAAACTACTAATTATTGATGTACAGTAGTGACCACAAGCCACGTGGGCTGAGGAGTGATTATTTACCCCTAAGTGCTACCCTCACTCCACAATCATCCTTCTCTGCTGCTGTGTCTTCCTCTCCTTCTATCTGTATCTTTCCTGCTTTGTCCTTTGGTCTTCCTCATCCTTTTCCTAATTTTTTTCTTCATTGTCTTTCCTCTGTTGCTCCCTTCCACTCCATGTCACAGGTCCTTGTTTTCTCTCCTTTTATTTTTCCTGCATCACAGCTCTATTCCCTTCTTTTTTTTTTTTTTTTTGTTTTTTTTGTTTTGTTT
>NW_006159500.1:3220733-3226119 GCF_000334495.1 Tupaia belangeri chinensis | reverse complement strand
TTCCGCCTCCCACCCCTTTTTCCCTTTTTTTTTTTTTTTTTTTTTTGTTTGTTTTGTTTTGTTTTGTTTGTTTGTTCATTTGGTTTTTTCTTTCTCTTTTTCTTTCCTCCTTTCAGGGTTCTCCTTATCAGCATCCCCATTTCTTTTTCATCCTTTAACTGACTATAGTATGAAAAACATAGTACATGAAAATCAACTGTTAGATTCATTGGCTATTTGCCATAATAAAAGTAGGTTAGTAGGCTTCTATATTACTATCTTAAAAAATCAGTTGGGGGGCCAGGCAGTGACACAGTGGAAACACAGCTGGAGCCACAGGGGAAGGTCCCAAGTTCACATCCTGAGATCTCCTTGAATACACTGAGCATAGATTTGTCCTTGAGCTGGGGCTGTCTGAGGGCCAGGGGGAGGTTGCAGCATGAAGTCCCTACTGAGGATGCCTGCCTTTCTGTCTCTGTGTTTCTCTCTTATGAAATAAATAAATGCACTTTTTAAAAGTCAATTTTATCTTTCCATGAGCTACATTTGGCCTTTTAAAAGTTTATGGGCTAGTTATTCCTAATAGAAAAGTGATTCCCTTTTCTTATGTTACAAATGTCTCAGAAGAACCTCCAGCCTGTAGTTTAATTCTGAATTAGGTGTATTCTCTTCTGTCAGTTGCATGATCATCTGAAGTTTGTGCCCAGAAAATGTATGCACAGCAGGTAAAAGTGTAGAAATTAGAAAACAGCACATTTAATTAGTTTGAACCAAAAGGTAACTTATATTGTGACTGCTTGAATGGTCGGGGACACTTCCAGTAAACTGATGAAGGCTTGTCTTCATTATCACTGCACTTACCTCATCCTCTCTGTTAAAGTTCATAATTGCAATTGAGTTGCTATGAAGAAAGCGATGCCACCTTTTTAGGTAGCTGCAACTTGACAGACAGACCGAAAAGGGGCTCACTATGGCAAAGAACACTGTTGGAAGTCAAGAGCGAGGTGGTTGCTTTGGGATAAGTTTCATAATCTTTCTTGAACAGAGTCTGTTTTTACTATTTTCTGTCATGTGGGCTCCAATAATGTATTCCATCTCAAAGATTCTGTGGCTGGCCTCAGACATATTGTGAAAAGAGAAGTTCAGGGGGCTGGATGGTGGTACAGCAGTAAGGCAGTGCTGACCACATGGGAAGGTTCTGGGACATCTGGAGACCTCCCTGAATATGCCAGGCACACGTGTGCCTCTAATACAAAGCTGGCTGAAGCCTCGGCATGAAGGCTTGTCTGGGAGTGGATCTGTCTCTGTCTGTCTCTCTCAATCATGAAAGAAAGAGGAAGGCAGAAAAGGAAGAAAGGAAATGGGGAGAGGGAGAGGAAAGAAAGGAAGGAAAGAAGAAAATAAATTAAGAGAGAGAAAGAAGTCTGAAGAGGCACAATGATTGTTGTGAAAAGGGTTCAAGCTTTTGCAGCAGAGACCCATGTGTCTGTCTTGCTCTGCTACATATTGGCTATTTGTCTTCTGCAAGTTTTCTAGTTTCTAACATAGAATAATGATTCCCAGAGTAATGGTATTTCGGAGTTACTGTTATTTAAAAAGATTATGTAGCATCCGACACCCAGTAGATGTTTACCAGATAGTAGTTATTATTATCGGTTACAGTTACCCAGTTTGAGATAAGAATGGTATATAAGAGCCACTGGCCCACGTTTGCCTGTTTATTGCCTGTTTATTTTGTGCCTTGTCATTATATGGCACAGCTCAAGACAACATCCAGATGGAGTATATTGGGAAGGGTCACAAAAGTAGAACATAAATCAATTCATCACCAAATATATATCATCAGAAAATGCTTCCCAGTCAAAATAAAAATGTAACTTGTCTATAATTAGAGTAAGGTTAATTTGAATAGTTTCAGTCCAACCAAAGCTTTTTAAGCTTGGCCAGTTCCTAAGTTCAGACCTTTCTGTTCTTAAATTGAGTATTTTTGCTTAGCTGATGGTCATGATAACCAAAATTTTATGTGTTTAGGTAGTAGTCTAGGAACAATGCCAAGGGAAGTAAATATAGACATCCATTTAATACTTTTGTCAAATTCTGTAATATATATGTCTACGATTCTATGAAAAATAATTTTATAATAGAAAACCATTTCAGCCAAATTAGGACTGAGAGAGACTGACTTTGATAGTCGACTCAGAGTTTGCTAGACCATTTGGGACTGGCTGGAGGAACTTACATTCACAAGTGGTTAGGCGGTGAACTGGAAGGTTAGTTCATTTACAAATAAAACAAAAATAAGAACAAGAAAAACGTGTCAGGAAAAAGGCATTGGCTGGCCAGGGCACTCTGTCTACTACAGCAAAGTTTTTATGGGTAATCAAATGACTATTAGTATGTCGTCTGAAACTTTAAAGTTAGATGATCTCAATGATAGATGATAAAGTTTATGCAAGTTTATCCGTCCAACACATGTCAGTTGTAATCCTCTTCCCTAGACAGTACTGGAGAAAGATAGCCTTGTTTCTAGATCCCATGACATCCCATTTTGCGGCATACAAAAGGTCTTGGTTATTATTAGGACTTCTTTTCTTACCGATTTGGTACAGATCAACTATGTGTCCAGTTAAAAATACTCAGCTCCAAGGCTCTCATGCAGCTCTATGTAATTCAGCAATAGGAAGTGGATATCTCCTGCCTATTGTGTTTGGGAAGGTTTTTGATAAGAATTACTAAAGGGGGTTGTGAAAAAGGCTCAGCAGGTGCCTGCTCTTTGCTCTACCCTTACTGATTTCTTCAGCCATGAGGTGAAACAGCCATCTTGTGACTTTGACAGTAACAGCCACATACTGAAGGTGGTGGATGAGAAGTTTAGAGGGAGCCTGGGTTCTTATTTACATCTTAGGCAGCTATACTGGCCCTGGAATAATTTATGGATTTCCTTTTTTGTAGGAAAACTTATTCCTATCAAGTCACATATCTGTTACTTGCAGCTGAATGCAATACTAATGAATATACATTTCTACTAAAAGGACAACCACACCAGTTCATGTTCTCCAAAATTATTGTATGGATCTCTGAATTGTTCTGATCCTCTCTCCCATAGTTTTTTTTGTTTCTGTGCCTTGATGGAATGAAACTATTTCCTAAGACACTTTTGATCATTTATTTTCAAAATATCTGTGCAAATGGTGAAGATAGTACATTTTATGCTAACTTTTAAGTTATACTTTGAGAAAGTAACCTGTGTCTGACCTCCAGTTTCTGGAGTTTCTTAAATACGGGCCATTTATGCTCGCTGGTTCCCTTCTCTGTACCTTATTTCCCAACATCCCTGTCTCTCTGAAATTCAGTGTCACCATATGTAAATCCTGTTGACATTTCAGGTACCGAGACTTGTACCATGGTTTTGACTGAGCTCTGCCCCAGCCTTCACCTCGTTTGTTATGCCTGGCTCAGCCTCCAGGACCAAATCCAATGTTATCATTCCTCTTGCCTGTTCC
This sequence comes from Tupaia belangeri chinensis, assembly GCF_000334495.1. Taxonomy (NCBI): domain Eukaryota; kingdom Metazoa; phylum Chordata; class Mammalia; order Scandentia; family Tupaiidae; genus Tupaia; species Tupaia belangeri. Next base: position 3,222,637 of record NW_006159500.1, on the reverse strand, counting down.
ATGTTGTCAGAGGAAACAGACACCTCAGTCTTACCTTCAGGAACACGCAGTCTTTTAACTGAGGCCACCTTTGTGCTGAATGTTGAGATATCCCGTGATCATAGTTCCAGTTCTTTTCACATTTCCTTTCCTTGCATAAACACTTCCTGAGTTCTCATCCTGCAAAAGTATTGCATGTCCAATGTTTGTGATGTAGAACTATAAGGAAATTAGCTGTTTATAGGCTCTAAAAAAAGTGGGTTCATATTCCTATTCCAAGCACTGATACTACCCAAAAAAGGGCAGCTCAGGATTTCTGAATAAATTAACTGCAGAAGTAACAATAACAAACCTTAAAGTGGTGCTTAATATGAGCCATGCACTGATCTGAATACCTTACATATATTAATTCATGCAATTCCCCCAACAGCCTCAAGAGGTGGGTACTATTTTCCTCCTTTTATGGATGCAGAAACCAAGTCACAAAGGTATAAATGTTTTGGCTAAGATTGCAAAGCTACTGTGCAGGAGTTCTCCATCCACTTCCCAATCCAGTACTTTTAATCAGCTTTTTTTTTTTTTTTTTAGAAGTGACAGTTATTACAGTAAAGCAATAAGTAGGAATCAGTATAAGAAAGAGAAAACAAGGAAAAATGGAAGAAAATTTTGCTATTTAAAATAAAGATGTAAGGCCCAGTCTTAGCACCAGTTGTAGTGTACTGAGCCACAATATCGGAGCCACATGGCCGGCTGCGGGTTCAGATCCCTGGTCTGGCTGACCTGAAATATTCTGGGCCCATGTCAGTGCCCATGATCCTGATAAGCTAGAGGGCTGAAAGAAGGGGATTGTGCTGGCAGAAACCTACTGAGGGTGCTTCTGTCTTTCTCTTGTGTGCACATTCACACATTCTCTATTGTGAAAAAATAAATAAATAAACTTATTTGAATAAAAATAGAGCTGCCCCCATGGCACAGTGGTTAAAGAGTGTACGGAGGGAGTTGGATCCCACATGGCCAACCACAGTTCAAATCTCAGCCCCGATGGCTTGAAAAACATGCTGGGTACCTGTGCATGCCTGCTCCAAATTCAGACTTGCTGGAGAAAAAAGAATTGTGGTATGACCAGACCCTATTGGGGTGCTTTCTCTCTTTCTCTCTCTCTCTCTAGTAAGTGCATGTGCCCTGTGACATTAAAAAAAAAAAAAAATTAAGGGACTAGCAGGTGGCATAATGGCTATGTCACTGGACTCCCACGTAATCAACTGTGGTTGAGTCTCAGACCTGGTAGCTTAACCTCATGCTGTGCACTTGTGCATGCATGCCCAGGATCCTGAGAGGAGAATGGAAAAGGGATTGCAGTGTGACCATGCCTCCTGGGGGGTGATTTCTCGCTTTCTGTCTCTCTGTCTCTCTCTGTCTTTGCAGCGAGTGCATGAGCTCTATAACAAAATCCTCTACATACATACATACATACATACATACATAGATTCCAAAATCAAGCCAGAAAGTTGATATCGGTGCCAAAGAAGGCTTTTCATAGCCCAAGTCCACAGCTCTTTGTTTTCTTCTGGATAAAACATAAAGCAGAGATATCATGTAGTATACTGTTGGCCTTCAAAGTATGAGAACAAATAACAAATACAGAAGCAATTTTTAAATTTGTTCAAATTTATTTTTAATGTTTTAAATTTTATTTTTTGTCTTATTTTCATTTCATTATTGTACATTTCTAAAACAAAGTTTACATGCAATATGTGATGATTTAATTATGGATATTATCATGCACATGTATATAATTTTCAACAAAGAATTTTACATTCTTGTGTCTGTTAAGTGTTTTTCCCTATGCCCCTCCCTTCTCCCATAGAGGACAGAGCTCAGCACTTAACTTCATGGTGACCAGGAGGGGAGCAACCAGGAAAGAG
>NW_006159500.1:3213459-3220718 GCF_000334495.1 Tupaia belangeri chinensis | reverse complement strand
TGCAGGATTGTCAGCGTCTAGTGGCGAGAAGCAGGGTCTACTCTGGCCTCATATTTCTGTTAATTTATGAATGTTTCTGATTTGTCACTGTCATAGTTTATCCCAAAATTTGCCATCAGATCTGAACTGGGATCCACTGACTCCTACTGGAAGTTAAATCAGAGTCTGGAGGATTGATTCAGGCAGAGAGCTTCCTGTCTGAAGTTCTGAAGATAGGCTCATGTTTTCACCAGGAGAGAAAAATTGACCTCATTGGACTTTAGGAACTCAAAGGACAGAGACCAGCAGTTAGCGTAATGGCTATGTTGCTGGACTCCCATGTAGTCAACTGCAGTTTGAGTTCCTTACTTGGCGGCTTAAAGTCATGGCAGGCACGTGCACGTGCGTACCCAAGATCCCGAGAGGAGAATGGAGGAGAAGGGATTGCAGTGTGGCCATCCCTCCTGGGGGGGGTGATTTCTCACTTTCTGTCCCTGTCCCTCTCTTTCTGGTGAGCACATGCGCCCTATAGCAAAAACCTCTCAAAACAAAACAAAACACAACAAAACAAACAAACAAAAAAAAACAAACAAAAAAACCCTCAAAGGACAGTACCATAAAAATGTAGAGAAGTCCCATATGGACTTTTCCCATATAATCCTAACAAACCTGATCATTTCTCTTTAGCATTCTCTGATAAGCTGTGCTAAGTTGTAGCTCAAATGGGCAAATATATGAACTACAAGGGTGGATGGAGTAGGGAAGCCGTAAGACTTCTGACCTTGACAACAGGTACTAAAACTTTCAGAGTATTTCCCTCAGATATAAATGGTGTATGCAAGATTGTTTATAGAAAATGAAATAGACACTTCAATTATAAATATGTTGTGAAATATTTTAAACATATAGAAAATTACAATAGGATCAGCAGATAAAATAGTGGTTATATCACTAGACTCCCTTATGGCTGACTTTGGTTCAAGTCATGGACCCAGTAACTTGAAAATCATGCCAGGTGTGTGTGCATGCATGCCCAAATTCCCAGGAGGAGAATTGAGGAGAAGGGATTGTGGCACGGCATCCCCCCCTGGGGAGGGTGATTTCTCACTTCCCTTTATGTCTGTCTGTCTCTTGGGTGAACACCCATGCCCTAACATACAAATATCTTTAAAAAAGAAAGATAATAAATGAAGATTAAAAATTGGCATCACTGAAGCATACTCAATCAATAGCAGCTAAAATGCAAATTCTGTAGCGATTAAACTTCACATTGTTAAAATAATGGCCATTGATTGCTCAATTATTTTTAATCATCTAAACAAGTTTGTCCTGGCCTATTCATACCAGTCATTCTTAAGTGTTTTTACAACATCATGAATAACATGGAAGTTCCACAAATATAAAAATAGGAAATCTTGGGAACCAGCAGTAATGGCTATGTCACTGGACTCCCACGTAGTCGACCGCTGTTTGCGTCCCGGACCCGGTGGCTTAAAACTCATGCCGGGGGCGTGTGCGTGCGTGCTCAAGATCCCGAGAGGAGAATGGAGGAGAAGGGATTGCGGCGTGACCAACCCCCTGGGGGGCTATTTCCCGCTTTCTGTCTCTAGGTCTGTCTCTGTCTGGCGAGCGCACATGCCCTATAGTGAAAATCTCTCCAAAGAATAAAAAATTGGAAATCTTTGATGAGGTATATGCTTGATCTCCATCCTGTAGAAACAGCCGCAGATGGAATACTTTTCTTATTTTTCAAAAAAGAAACTCTGGGACCAGCAATGGTGTAGTGGTTAGGGGTCTGGACTCCCACATGACCGACCGCAGTTTGAGTTCCAGACCCAGCAGCTTGACAGTCTCTCTGGGTGCGTGTGCATGTGTGCCCAAAATCCCAGGAGAAGAACGAAGGTGAGGGAATTGCAGCTTGGCCATCTCTCCAGGGAATGATTTCTCACTTTCTCTCTTACTGCCTCTGTTTCTCTCTGGTGAGCACATGCACCCTATGACAAAAACCTTAGAAAAGATAAATAAATAAAAAAGGAACTCCTGTCATTTATGATGACATGGAAAACCTGGAGGCAGTATATTAAGTGAAATAAGTGAGACATAAGACAAACAGCATATTTCACTTACATGTGGTATCTAAACAAGTTGATCTCATAGAAGTAGAGAATAGACTGGTAGTTACCAGGGTCTGGGTGTGGGAGTGGGTGAAATGAAGCAATGTCAGTTGAAGGATACAAAATTTCATTTAGACAGGAGGAATAAGTTCAAGAGATCCAGTGTATAAAATGTTGACTTTAGTTAATAACAATGTATTAAATACTTCTTATAAAAATGTTTAAAAAATTTTAAAAAGTTTAAAAATGTTTCCAGTGAATCAAAACAATGTCTCCCCTTATAAATGTTTCCTCCATAAAAGAAACATTTAGGGAATCAGCAGTTAGCGTAATGGCTATGTTGCTGGACTCCCACGTAGTTGACTGTGGTTCATGTCCCGGACCCGGTGGCTTAAAACTCACGCCGGGCACGTGTGCGTGCGTGCCCAAGATCCCAGAGGAGAATGAAGGAGAAGGGATTGCGGCGTGACTATCCCCCCTGGGGGGTGATTTCTTGCTTTCTGTCTCTATGTCTCTGTCTGTCTGGCGAGCGCATGCACCCTATAGCTAAAAAACCTCTCCAAAAAAATAATAATAATAATAATAGCATTTACAAACAGAAGTTAGGGATAGTTAGTGGATTATCAAGCTTTTATTTTGCTAGTATGATAAGGCCTTTAAGCCTTTATTTATTTATCTTAGAAAATGAACCCAACTTGAAAACATAGTTTCATGAGCTACCACGGAGCGGTACAGTTTGGAGAGTAGCAGGTAGGTTAGCAAGGGAAACCGGCTTTGGTGTTTGGGGCTAGAGGAACTTACCAGTAGGAGGTGGGTTAGCTTGCAGAATAGAAGGGAAATCCAAACACTAAGCTTAGAGATGATGAAAGTGTCTCAGGGGGGAGGATATGGTCAACTGCCAGGGGAATCTTGGTGGTAGGAACTAGAGGACAGTTTTTGGCCCTGTAACTGATGCGAATCTTGTTCAATTCCTTTCCTTTTTTGTGTGATTGGATTCTGTATTCAGATTCCTGGGACCACAAGTCTCACTGGCCTAAGTGGAGATGAAAATTGTTCTCGTATCATACATATCACACCTATATGTAGGCCCCAAAGTGATTCAGCATGCTTTTGTAGTTCTGCGAAAATGTCTCATTCTCTCCTGAAAGTTGCGCAGCACCACACAGCTCGCATGTTCTCGCCCAGATTCTCTGGTCTTAGGTCTGCTCCTCTTCAAACCACCAGGGGTCTTACACTGACCAACCCACGAGAGAATATGGAAGGTAGAGGAATGAGTACATCCCTCCGCCTTCACATGCCATTGTAGGAGAACCATCTCTACATTCACTAGGAAGATGTCCAAACACTTCCCTTAGTCCTCAGCTCACCAGGACCAAAGCGGCACTTGTCCTGATTGATTGCTCTCTCTTCCTTGACAGGCTTTTATCAGCTAGCTTCTGGGATTTCACACTCCCCTGATTTCTTGCTACATTCCCAGCTGCAGCTATGCAGCCTCCTTTGCTGTCTTCTCCTCTCCCCCTTGCCTCTAGTGTTGGGGTACCCAGGACTCTGTGCTTCCTCCTTTTCTCTTTCTCATCTACCTGCTCTCCCTAGGAATGCCATGCATTCTTAGTGCTCCAAGTGTCACTGTGAGGACTAGGGAAGCCCTGTCTTGTGCCTGCAGTGCCTTACTGCCTATTCAGTATCTCTGTCTGGAGCTTCTTGTCTGCCCTTACCCTAACACCCCTAAACCAGCCCCTCTGGAGTCTCTCCAACCCTGTTAATTCCATCTCAATCCCTAAAAGTGTTCGGTCTTCAGATCTTTTTTTCTGTAATGCCCACATTCAGTTCCCCACTAAGTCCTGGTGGGTTCACATGAAAACACACCCAGAATCTGCCACCCTCCCCACCCCAAGTCTCACCTGGATATGACAGAGGCTCCTAATTAATTTCCTTACTTTGACACCTGCTCCCTTTCATGCTAGCCTTGAAATAGCAGCCTGCCTGATCTGGTTAAAACCAAGACCATGTCACTTCTCGCCGGTGTGCTTTCCACCAATTCACCTGCAACAACCCTGTTCTTCCTCTCTTTTTCCAGTGCCTCCATGTAATTTAGCATTTTACCCACAAAAATGCCAGAATTTGAATACTAAATTATATAGCCATGCCTATCCCTTTGGCTGTTCTCCATCTGTCTTTGAGAAAAAGTTCAAGTCCCCAGCACAGCCTATAAGGCCCTAGAGCACTTGGCGCCTCCATCACTTTCCTGACCTCATAATTTTACTACTTTCCACTGAAAGCACCATAGAGGCTTAGTCCCACCTCAGGGCCTTTGCACTTGCTACTGCCCTGTCTGGGGTGCCCTTCCCTAGACAGCCTCATGCTGGTTCTCTTCCCGATTCAGGTCTGTATGCAAATGTACCTTTCTCAATCAGACTTTCCCTGACCACTTAAAACTGTGATCCCCCTTAAAAACTGTGTTCCCTGTATTCCCTTGGCCTGCTTTATTTTCTCTCATTGCAGTTATCATCATGTGTATATTTTGCTATTTCCCACATTTGCGTTCTGTGTGCTGGCGGTATAATACCTTAAAATTCCCCCAGACAGGGATTTTTGTCTGTTTTTTTGTTGTTGTTGTTGTTTTGTTTTTGTTTTTGTTTTTGTTTTGTTTTGTTTTGTTTTGCTATGCTATTGCCAGTGCCTGCACATGGTAGGCAATGAAACATTTTAACGTAATGAATCAACGAGCAAAGATTACTCTTGGGCTCCCTGGAAATCGTCTGAAAGTGGCAACTCCAAAATAATTAAAATAATCAGTAACACCATTTATAAAGACAGATTTGTAAATACAACTTCTACATTTGACTTTTTAATTGATAACAAGGTCTTTTGAAACAAATCATCTGAAAACCATGTTTATACTTTCCCACCCTCCAAACTTAGAAAAGTGGCCTGACTTCCTTGTGATTGTGCAAAGCTATTTATAGTAGTTTGTTGGATCGACTTTCCTTTAACTATATGTTAGCATATCAAAAAAGTTCTCATAGTCATTAGTGACTACACTTATTAATAGAAACAGTAATAGATTTTAATTTCTTACTCCCGGAAGCCTCTTTGCTGTACCATAAATAAATTTGAAATAATCTTGATGAATGGGTAGCTAGTTTGTATTTCAATTTTCATTTGAATGGAAATAGATAATGGGAAGGACAAAGGCCAAAACAGTTTGGCTTCCTACTGAACAGATATGTGATAACCTTATAGAAAAGACAAAATGAAAACTCAAAAAGAAAAATTACCCAGAAGTTTCATCTTCTAAGATAAATCGACTTGAGAAGATGAATATATGAAGAGACCCAAGAGCTGAGAATTCTGGAGCCTCATTACATTTCACTTATTCACGTCCTATAAATTGAGATAATCAGATCGTCAGACTTGTTAACATCAACCTGAATGTTTCCAGGAACTGTGGATGACAATCACTCACATATTATAGATAAAACGGAAAAAACAATTGCCAACTCTGTTCTTAACATATGGAATACTTTAAAGAGCCTTTGAAATCAGAGGAGCCTTACCTCTTAGAGGCTGATGCTGTTAATAACGCTCAAGCTCAGGAAACAGGCCAGCCACATTCATTCCCAAGCTTTGTACTTTTCAAGCTGTGGGACTTTGGACAAGTGCCCTCATCTCTGTATCTCAGTTTTCTGTTTTGAAACGCAGGAGTGATGGAGAGTACCTCTCATGTAAGATTGGTCTAAGCCTTCAATGATATATTGTATCTAAAGAGTAATGTGATGCTGATACAGAAAATAATGTTAAGTAGGATTATTATCATGGCATGCTTTCTGTTATTTTTCCCCCCGTGAGTAAATAGATCTATATTTACAATGACAGGAGTTATCATCTTTCTTATCTCTTAATATTTTGTGCTCTTGATATTGACATTTTTCAAAAACAGAATTACATTTTCCTTTATGAGAGAGAGAGGGAAGGAGGCAGAAATAGATCATTTCCACTGCGTCGCTATCTTCCTGCCCCCCGCCTCCCAATTAGCTAGGATTACAGGCATATGCAGTAGTTCTGGAATCTTCAGGTGAGCCTGAGAGCCAAACCTGGACCTCCTATACAGCTTACAGTCTACTAAGCAGTGCTGCTCTGTGTGACACATTGACCAGGCCTTAAGACATTTTTCTTAAAAGGTTTTTGTCATAGGGTATGTGTGCTCGTTGGAGAGACAGTGAGAGGGGAAGTGATAAATCACTTCCCAGGGGAATGGCCTCGCTGCAACCCCTTCTCCTCTATTCTCCTCCTGGGATTTTTGGCCATGCGTGCACACGTTCCTGGCATAAGTTGCAGCCTCTGGGTCCAGGACCCCAACTGTGATGGGCCGTGTGGGAGTCCAGCACCTTAACCACCATGCCACCTGCTGGCCCCTTAAAACATAATTTTAATGACTACATAGTATTCTATTATATGGCTGTAGCATAATTTGTAAATTTATAAGTGATGTCTTAGCTATTTTGTTCTTAATATTATGAACATTATAATAAATGTCTTTGTACATCTTTCTATTTTTAGCAATATTTTTTCTGCAAGTTGCGATTTTATTTTTGTTACAAAATTTTGTATCCAGAGTATGTTAGTGGATTTATGTAAATAGATGTATCTTTGTTTCTTTTGTTTTCTCACATTTCTTTTGTGCTTGGAGAATCTTTTCCTAAGACTAGATAAATATTCTCATAAATAACATAAGTATTGACATAAATACAGTTATTTCCCTTAGTTTAAATTGTGTGTTATAATAACTCCAATGCACAGTTAGTGAGATGATCTCATTTATGTTTCTTTTCTTGTGGAGTGAGGGGCTCTCCAGTACCACACAGGCACACTCTATTATAAAGTAACCTACGGTAATAATTACCTGCTTTGTCTTAGCCACTAGCAGAAATGCTCCTGAGGGGCCAGCAGATGGCACAGTGATTAAGTTTCTGGACTCCACGTGGTCAATCATGGTTTGAGTCCTAGACCTAGTGGCCTGAAAAATTATGCCAGGTGCACATGTGTACATGCCCAAAATTCCACGAGGAGAATGGGTGGGTGTGCATTCATGCTTGCCTAAAATCCCAAGAGGAGAATAGAAGACAAGGAACGGAGGTGTGGTCATCCCCCTGGGGGGTAATTTCT
>NW_006159500.1:3197804-3213428 GCF_000334495.1 Tupaia belangeri chinensis | reverse complement strand
TTTCCCTCTCTGCATCTCTCTCCAGTGAGCACACACACCCTAAGGCAGAAGCCTTAAAAAAATAAGTCTTGGAAAAGCTGTCCCACTCACCATATGGACTGGATTATTGCTCTCACTGTGAGTGCAAATGCCAGATGCCTTTTTCTAAGCCTTTCGGGGACCTTTGCCACTTTCAACAAGTCACTCTCCGGCACCGACTTCTTTTGGGGATTCTGATATTCTCAACTATGGAACATGGCTGAATCAGAGTAACTGCTGAAATCACTAATGTACCCTTTTGTAGATGGAAATTTTTTGTGCCAGTCTAAGAGTATTTCTATCTACTGTTGTACCACATATATATTATCTTATGGCCACGCATACTTGTAGTATGTGAAGAACCTATTTCTTTTTTAATTTTTAAGAGGTTTTGCCTTAGGGCACATGCGTTCACCGGAGAGATAGAGAGAGACAGCTAGAGGGAAAATGAGAAATCACTCCCTAGCCCCTGCAGGGAGGATGGCCATGCTGCAATCCCTTCTCGTCCTTTCTCTTTCTGGGATCTTAGGTACACATGCTCAGAGTGATTTTCAAGTCACCCGGTCTAGAACTTGAACTGTGGTCAGCCATGCAGGAGTCCAGTGATATAACCACAACACCATCTGCTGGCCTGCATCTATTTTTTTTTTTATCAAAGAAAATATTAACAAGCCAGAGAAAAACCACATGTGAAATGCAAACTGTAGGTTTCTCCTTCTAATTTTGCTTCCAAGTTACTCTTGCTGCTCTGAATTCTCTCCTCGGCTTACCTTTCTTGCAAGCCTCTGTCTCACAATGATGCTGTATCTCGTCATGCATTGTCTTCCTAAATCCAGTGATGTCCAACTGCAGGAATCTGTAACCATGTCTGCCTCTCTATTGTGAATGTAGTCAGGTGACCAATGCCATTAATCACAACATAGGACATGCCCACACTTTACCTGCACTTCAACTCTATCGGTGCTTCTCCATGGGACAGTGCCATATCTCTTTGCTCTCTGGTTCTAAGAAATGTCACCGGGAAGATTTAAAATGTTTCGTTATGAAATCCAAGGAAATCCTCTTCAATATGGTCCTCAGTACTGAGCCCTTCCAGTGTGAGCAAGGAAACTAATCTAGAAACCCAATCTCTCTGTCTTTTTTGTTGTTGTTAAGGCAGGGTTTGCTGTTGTGATCCCTCTGCCTCAGCCTCCCAAGATGCTGGGATGACAGGCACACGCCATCATGCAAGGTCTTTCAGCTGGACCAGGAAACCAAGGCAGGCCTCTCATGTGGTCCCAGCGTCTTAGCAGCACACGCCACTGAGATTGAGCTATATCTAATCTCTTGCTTATAAATAATTTGTGACTTTATCTGCATACGTCTTTACCATCTTTCCATGGCAGTAAATACAAAGCTAGTTGTTTTTTGTTTCCCCTGCCAGAGAGCATTCATGTGTACTTCCTGGAGAGACACGGAGAGAGTCACAGACTGAGTAAGAAAATGAGAAAGTACCTCCCATGAGAGATGGTTATGCCACAATCTCTTCTCCATCTTTCCCTCCCTTCAGGATTTTGGGCATGCATGCGCATGCACCTGGCATGTTTCTCAAGCATCGTGGTCTAAGACTCAAACCTCTGGGTCAGCCTTGTGTGGTCCAGCCACCTTAACCACCACCCCACTGGCTGGCCCTGCAGTTTTGTTTAGCATTACATTGTATGGGTGTACACAAATGTACTTACTTCCCTGTAGTATACAAATTCATAATAGTATGTGCACCTTTTATTGATGTTCAAATACTTTCACAGTATATATTATTAGAACTGAAATTTCCAGTTAAAATTTTATTGATAACATTAAGACTGTTAATACTTAGTGCCGAATTGTCGTTCAGATAGGTATGGTAGTCTATACTTTGTGCACTGCCATGGCTGGGCCTTTGGTAGTTAGACTCTGTAAGGTCTCTGTGAACACTGAGTTAGTGAACCACTGAGCTTCTGAACCATTGCTGCTAGAGAAAATATAGAGTTAGGTTCTAGTGAGCCTTTGGTCACATCTTAATGAACTGGTCAATATGTAACCTTGTTTTATGAGTGTTTCTGTTTAAAGATACATTATTAAGGATATATTGTTGGTTCATGAACATTGAACTCACAGTCAACAGAACTGTAACACATGCCTGAATGCATTGTCTCCATAAGGCACAGCATAGCCATCTTGTGTTTAATAATATTAGACAGAACTCTGCTTAGGGGCTTTGTTTGTTTGTTTGTTTAAGGTTTTTGTCATAGGGCATGTGCACTCATTGGAGAGAGATGGAGAGAGTGACAGGAAGGGAAAATGAGAAATCCTCAGGGAGGATGGTCATGCTGCAGTCCCTTCTCCCCCAGGGATTTTTGGCATGCACACACACACACACACACACACACACACACACACAAACACACACCCAGCAGGTTTGGGACTTGAACTATGGTTGGCCATGTGGGAGTTCAGTGCCTTAACCACCATGCCACCTGCTGGCCCCACTTGGGGGCCATTGTAAGTAGTGAAAAGGACAAAACTGCAAAAAATAAATGTAGCTCTAACTAGATCGTGAAAAGGACACTTGTTTATAGCATGAAAACCAGAGAAAAATTTTAAAAAGGCAGTCTTGGGACCAGCAGATGGCATAATGGAGTCCCACATGGCTGACTGAGGTTCAAGTTCCAGACCTTGCAACTTGGAACTCATGCTGGACTCCTGTACATGTGTACTCAAAAGCCCGAGAGGAGAATGGAAGAGAAGGGATTATAGCATAGCCACGCCCAGGGGGTGATTTCTTGCTTTCTGTCTCTATGTCTCTCTGTCTCTTTGGTGACCACACTTGCACTGTAGCAAAACTCCCTCTTAAAGAAAAAAAGTCAACCTTGTTTGACTTTAGCTGGAAATGTATTTGGTTGGTGCAAAAGTAATTGCAGTTTCAGATTGTGAATTTTTGTTGGGCCATTGAATTTTTTGAAGTCTGTGTGTGTATGTCCACAAATGACCATGAAAACTGTAAGTATTTATTCTGGAGTTACAAAATAAATTCACAGATGAGGAATCTGTGAATAATAAGAATGAAGTGTGTACACTTAAGTAAAAGTTACTTAACCTGAGTCTCTTTTCTTTAAAGTTACTTCATCTCTCAGTCCCCTTTATTCTAAAATGAAGACATGACTATAAATGAGATAGTGTATGCTTGGTCAAAGTCAGCTGGTGGATATTAGCTGCTATTGTTGTATGGTTTCTGCTTTCAGTGTTATACACGGAAAAGTTGCATAAGCCCTCAAATTACAAAACACTCTCGTATTCTTTCTCCCAGGACTGTTATAATGTTTGGTTTCTGCACTTAACTTTCAAATTCATTTGGTATTTATTTATGTCTAATAAGTGATACTGGTTGAATGTTTTCCTATACCAGGGGACTTCAAAAAATTTGTAAAAAATGAAATTAAAAGTTCAAGTTTACTTGGTAATAATACATTTGATATCCATCCATAACTTTTACATAATATTCATTTCCATAAACTCTTTGAAGACACTCTCATATATTATGTCAGTTTTGTTAGTACCATCTATTGAATAGAATATTTTTCTCCCACTAATTCTTAAGTATTCCATTCCATATTTATGAGTATTGTTTTCCTCCCTTTATGAGAAAGAGAAAGGAAGAGAGATGGGGGGAGGGAGTTGGAGAGGGAGATGGAGACAGACAAAGATAGGCACTTGTGACAGGGTCTTCCTGTGTCATGACCCTCCTGCCCCAGCCTCCCAGTTAGAATTACAGCACACAGAACTGCCCCTGGCATGTTCAGGTTGGCCTGGGAACAGAACCCCGGCTTCCCACGTGGTGGTGCAACCTTGTGTACCACCGTGGCTGGGCCAATAAGTGATCTTTTTAGTTACATCTTCTAATTGGCAATTTCTAGTGCATAGCAAGTTTATTGATATTTTGTATCTAGACATCTTATTGAACTCTGAATGTTTTTTACAAATTAATACTTGAGACTAATTTTCTTCCATTTTTGGAAAGTATTTTTAAGACATTTGAAATTGCAACCTTGTGTACCACCGTGGCTGGGCCAATAAGTGATCTTTTTAGTTACATCTTCTAATTGGCAATTTCTAGTGCATAGCAAGTTTATTGATATTTTGTATCTAGACATCTTATTGAACTCTGAATGTTTTTTACAAATTAATACTTGAGACTAATTTTCTTCCATTTTTGGAAAGTATTTTTAAGACATTTGAAATTAATAAGACAAGAAGAAGGTAAAGGAAAGATTATATATAAACCAGAAAGAAGCCACAGCAACTTAATTTTACATCTTGTTATATAAATTTGTTTTCTGGGACGCCGGCAAATGGTGTGGTGATTGTGATGCTGGACTCCCAAATGACCATCTGCAGTTCAAGTCCCAGAGCTGGTGGCTTGGTTTCTCACTTTTCTTCTCTCTGTTTCTCTCTGGTCAAATTAAAATAATAATAAGAGATAAAATTAAATAAATAATTATTTAAAAAACTGTTTTCTACATGTCATTAGGGCATAACAGTTTAGAATACTTTAATTGGAGGAGTTAAAAGCCCCAAATTGTTCATTTTAATAGCATGTATTTTGTGAATACATATACCTCTATCATATGAATAGGAGAACAAGGATGATAGGAATACTCACAACAGCATAAGAGTATACTATTAGTACTCAATAGTATTAATTGAGTTCTCACTATGTTCTGGGCCTTTCTCTAGGAAGTAATTAACTTATTCTCAGGAAAACTGTATTACATAGTTTATAGTATTATTCCAATTTACAGTTAAAATGATGGAGACACAGAAAGGTATTGAAATCTACACAATGTCAAGTTAAATAGGTCATTTCTTTCACAGCATTTTGAAATTTTAATTGAATTTGGTTCTTTTATATTTTAATAAAACCATAACAATTTATATCATCTTTGAAATGTTATGAGGTTTTAGCTATAATTTTTTATTGTTAAGTAGAATGTATAAATTTGATACCAATTAGCATTTTTGGATGATCATTTGAAAGGATGTGTTTCGGGAGTCAGCAGGTGGTGCGATAGTTAAGGTGGCTGGATGCCACATGGCTGACTGTACGGTTTGAATCCCCGATCCTGTATTTTGAAAAACGTGTGTGCGTGTGTGTGTGTGTGTGTGTTTGTGTGTGTGTGTTTATTTGTGTGTCTCCAAAATCCCAAAGGGATTGTGGTATGACCATCCCCTGTGGGAGATGATTTCTCACTTTCTCTGGTGAGCACATACTCCCTATTGCAAACTGTAAAATAAGTAAATAAATGGATGTCTGGGTCTGGCAGGTGACATGGTGGTTAAGGTGATGGACTCCTGCATGGGTAACTGCAGTTCAAGTCCCAAACCTGGTAACTTGCTTTCTCACTTTTCCTTTCTCTCTCTCTCTGGTCAAATGAAAAAAAAAAAAAAAAAGAAACAAGTAAAATTTAATGAATAAGTAATTCTTTAAAAATATAAATGGATGTGTTTCATGGGTTCCATTTCCATCTTTCCTAACTGCTACTTAATGGTCTACTGCCTCTTATCTCTATTTGAGAATGGATTAGAGAAATAACTTAATGAGAGGAATTACTAGATTCTTAGATTAGATTTGAACAAGGAAAAAGTAATATAAACCTTTGCCTTGTCGGATATTTTATTAAGGAAATTTCTTCTTTACATTTACTTGCCTCTCTAAATTCCTTTCATATTTTAAGTTTCTGTTTGTTTTCTGTCTTCCCTGTCCATCTGCATTTGCTCCCTGTAGAGAGACAGAGAGAGAGAAAGTAAGAAATCACTCCCCAGGGGGGTGGCCATGATACAGTCCCTTTTCTTCCACTGTCCTCTTAGGACTCTGGACATGCACACTCACTTGATTGGCATGACTTCCAAGCTTCTAGGTCGGGGACTTGAGCCACCAGGTCCAGGACTCTAACTGCAGTGGCCATGTGGGAGTCCAGTGCCTTGACTACCACACCACCTACTTGCCTCTGTATATTTATTTTTTAAAATGGTTCTGCAACTTTTTCTTGTTTTCTCTCTCAATAAAATATAATTTGGTCTATCTGCAGTGGCACAGGTGGTGGGATGTTTGTTTGTGCTCTGCTGTCATATGGGAGGCCCGGGGTTCAGGTCTTAGGTTGACCTGAACACTCTAGGCATGCCCACAGATGCACCTATGACCCTGACTGACTGGAAAGTCAGGGAATTGGAGTAGTAATCATGACGTGATAGGATGTCTTGGTTATCTGTCTGTATCTCTCATGGAAAAAAAAAAGAAAGAAAAATAAAATAAACATATAATTTGGAATTTACCAAACATGTTGAATGAAAACGCTGTAGCTGCAAAGACTATCTAAACAATTTTGTGGCAGTGGTTCTATTTCACCTGAAGGGATTGGGTTAATTGTGCAAGGAAAGTGTTGGTGGTGGCTCTGCCCACGTCTGTCTGCTGGACCATCTAAGAGTGGGAGCAGCTACTCTGCTGTCATACAGTGGGTTCCTTTGGTCCTTCGTCAGTTATTCCTCACAGGTTACCAAATAGTCCTGAATAACAAGTGCTGGTGCCCGCGGATCCAGATGTCAAATCAGTTGATTAAGGGGCAATCGGTATTCCAGGTTCCATCTCTGAGATAATCCGGTACCCTCTTCTAGTTCCTTTATTTCTGACTTCAAATTAGGTAGAGTTCAAGACATTCCCTTGCCCTTGATAATGTCCGACAAGCCATTTGATTGAAGAATACATATCACAAATAATGGAATTAAAGTATGTTTATTTTGATGTAAAATTATTTCAAATCTGTGTGTAGTATTTTTCATAATACATGTTTTCCTTGAGCTTTTGGAAGATCCCTGGTAAATGCCCAGTAAGTGTTAGGTATTGCAAGAGCGTTGGCAATGACGGTGACTGCAGAAGGTCACAGAAAGTCTCACAGGAAAGATAGGCAGGGCTTCCCCAATTAAATGTGGGGAAAACAGAGGAAGGGAGAGCCATCAGTGACTCCAACTTATGGGTTATCGAAGAGATGGTGGGAGCAGTGACAGTTTGAGAAGTTTTGGAAAGATGTGCAGGCTCTTGTAAAGCTGTGGGTTTATTCAGTGCATTACTTCCCTTCAGAGAAAACATGGGTGCATTATTCTAGCACAGCCAGTGTTCTACAGTGGGCAGCTCTGGTTGGTTCATTAATCCTTGTATTTAGAAAATAAGGGAAATTCCATAGCCAAGTTCCTAGCACCTCTGTAGCTTTCAGAACTAGCTTCTGCTACATGTATCTCTAACCTGAACCATTTAGCCATACATGGTAGAACAGATTTACACATGGATTTTTTCATATCTTGTATACTTATTATCCTATGCCATGTGCAAAGCATTACATTCTTTGATGTTTCTTATTAAATTATAAATCTAAGATTTTGAGGTGATGAGCATATATATAGTTAGGAATAATTCAAGTGTTAGGCATAGGAAAAGAGCGAAGAACTTTAGATTAGATGTTATTATTTTAGTTCACAAAATAAATAATTGTTTAAATCGATTGGATGCAAAATAAAATCTTTTCCAAATATCGAATACTATTCACATCAGTACTCTAGGTTTCTGTGTTTGTGTGAAACAAAGCACTTTGCAGTGCTTGCAGAAAGAGAAAAAAGATCTGAGAATTATATCGATCCAACCAGGTAATCAAGAAAATATGCAAATAAATGTGCTACCATTGCCACTGGTGTCAAAGTTGATCTTCTATGCCCAAATAGATCATTTAGGACAGAATCCTAGCCTCTAATATACCAAAAGACCAAGAACCAAAATATAATATGTGACAGGGTCCTTAAAAACATATAAAAATGATAGCTTTATTACATTTTTCCTATTCAGAGACATGATTTTATGAGTATATGGCTATAATACTCACTTTTATTTATTTAAATTGTCTTTTTTTCCCCGTTCTTAGGTTTTTGTTATAGAATGTCTACACTCACCAGAGAAAGACAATGAGAGAGAAAGTAAAAAATCAGCCCCCAGAGAATGGCCATGTTGCAGTCCTTTCTCTTCCATTCTCCTACTGGGATTTTGGGCATGCATGCACACGTGCCTGGTGTAATTTTCCAGCCATCAGGTCCAGAACTTGAACCACAGTTGGCTGTGTGGGAATCCAGCACCTTAACCACCATATCACCTATTTTTCCCTTAAAGAGTCATTTAAAAAGGCCATTCTGTGACTTTAGTTTTCTACCAAGTAAATTGATGAAATTGCTCAGGGCAGTTGTTTTCTTCTTGTGGACAAACACAATTCATTAATTTGAGTTCTGAGTTCTCTCTAGCATTTACTGTGCTATATTAATTTATTACATTTAGTTGCACTTTGTGCAAGGTAGCCTATCAACGTATTTACAACTTTCTATCATTCTGATTTAAAAGTAGATTCATACGCCCCAAGATCTAAGAAAAAAAAGAAAGGTTCTCTGGTCACAAGTTTAAAAAGTGCTGTAGGTTCACATGTAAATGTGTTTTTTTATAACAGTTCTATATATAATACTTTACCATTTAAAACAGTGCTTGGCAGTTTTCAGTATTGCTTTATATAAATCATTTTATTTATCCCTCACAGTAGCTCTATGAGTTGGCATTAATATCTTCACTTCAGATGTCACCAAACAGGAGTTTGGAAAGAATGAGTGGCTTGGCCAGCGTTTTATTGACCTATAATCTGGAGCTGGCATTCTCTTCCAGGTCTGAGACTTCAAGTCCCAGACTATGTCCATGTGGCCACAGATGTGTCAGAGTGGTCTCACCCAACAGTACTCTTCCAGTAGTCCCACTTTCCTGAGGATTAAATGAACTGAAGTAGTTGAGAATGGCAGGGGACTGTAAAATGGCACCTACGCATTAAGGCGAATGAAATGACAGAGTAAAGTGCCTCAGTCAGTGAGTTTATCCTTTACTTTTTAAATTTTTTGATCATAATAATGTTGGGTCATCAGGAAAGTCACATGACACATTTTTCCATAGAAAAATACGTCATGAACTTTCCAACAACCTAATGGTAGAGCAGGGCTAGCCCATAGCACAGTGGTTAAGCTTTGTGCAGGGACAGTTGGATCCCATATGACTGACCATGGATTGAATCCTATCTCTGGTGGCAACATTCTGGGTACCTGTGCATACATGCTCATGCTTCTGATGGGATGGAGAAATTAAGAGAAAAAGGATTTTAGTGTGCCCAGGTCCTGTTTAGAGATGATTTTTCTCTCTCTCTTTGTTTGATGCATTTATGTGCCTTCTGACATAGGGGAAGAAAGGAGGAATTGTGAATTGTAAGCTTTTAATGACTTTTCTTTTTTTAGAGAGAGATTTTGCTATAGGGCACATGTGCTCATCGGCGAGACAGGACAGACACAGTGAGAGGGAAAATGAGAAAACACTTCCCAAGGAGGATGGCCATGTTGCAGTCTCCTCCTGGAATTTTGGGCACTCACACATATGTGCCTGGCATGATTCCCAAGCCATCAGGTCCAGGACTCAAACTGTGATTGGCCCTGTGGGAGTCGAGTACCTTAACCGCATGTCACCTGCTGGCCTCTTTCCACAAATATTTAAAGTCCCTTCATGTTTAGATTGACATTGATCACAGAAAACCAGATTTATTCCAGTCTCTTTCTTCTTTTTTTGAGTAGTGTAATGAAATCTACCACAATATACATAAAGTATTAATATCTTTATTTTCTAACTATACATAATCAAAGAGTTTAAGAACTTATCCAAAACTTGTGATATTAGTGTAACTTTGCATGGCAAATCGCTTACCCTATCTCTGCCCTGGTTTTACTCATCTTAAAAAGGAGATATTAAATTCACTTAATCTGTCTGTACTCAGGTTTTCCTCACTGAAGAGAGAGCTATTAATACCCACTTGGCAAGGTTATACTTTTTCTTTTTCTTTTTTGCATTTATGATGAAATATGTCAAACAGAGGAAACAAAGTGAGTGACCTATCACCTGTGGATTGCCACCCCAATGTAAGAAATATTAATACTTAAAAATAATAATTTTTTACATATTAAAATAAATTTAAAAGATATTTAAGAGCTTCTTTCTTCCTCTGTGCTCCTCTGCTACTTTCTCCACAACCATCCAATCTGCCTAGGGATAACTGGAATTCTGAAGTTAGCTTAAAGCTACAAGGTTATTTTCATGACTAAAAGACATAATGTCTACGCAGTAGTGCTACATAAAGAACCTGAATTTCACTAAGCTTCTATCTGTTCGTGCATTGGAGATTAAAATATCTTGCTTACTTACTTCAGAGGGTCACACGAGATCACATATGTGAAAATGCTATGTAGCCTGTAAAGTGATAAAGAAGTGGAGAATGGTATTAACGAGGTTTAAAGTCCAACTTGTGATTGCAGCTAGTTGTCTAGAAAAGACTTGAGTAGGAAGAGAGGACAAAGGAAAGAGAAGAGGGACTGGGGAGAGAAAACCTGAGGGAAAAGAAGGGGAGAGGGAAGGAGAGGAGAGGGCGTAGCCGGTGGAGGCAGCCCAGCTCCACAGTCTCCTCAGGTTGTCTTCCTGTTGCTGTTCTCACCACTGGCTTGCTTTGCCTCTTGTTCCTGGCATCCCTAGCCCACCCAGCAAAAGTGGACTCATTCCAACCTTAACCACCACCTTCTCTGGCTTTGAGTCCCATTTCCTTAGATGGAGAAATGAAATTTTATACTATTTCTGGTTTTATCATATTTCCACAGGCACATTCAAAATATTTTATGTTAGATTAAGTCATCATAATAGTTTTCTTGAAGTTATCAATATTTACTTTAGCTTTTTATTCTTTCTGGTTAGACTGTCAGTTAATAAAATATATCCTATGAGATTAAATCTTAATTCCTACTTGTCATTACCATGTTGTAGTAATGGAAGACTCGTGAGTTTATATGTCTGTTACTTAAATATACACACCTATACATACACCCCTACACACACACACACTAACTTTTGAGTGGAAAATCCAAACAAGTCTGCCCCGAAATGCCTTTCCGTTCTCTTCTTTGGGGAGGTGTGATCTTTTCTCTCTCTCTCTCTCTCTCTCTCTCTCTCTCTCTCTCTTTTCCTGTGAGCTGAAGTCTCCTACTGGTGAGGTGCTCCAGGGTCACAGCCTGGTGGCAGATCATCTATCTGTGGCACAGAGCTGTGAACTGAGGCACCTCATTTATTCATCTTGGTGGTGGTTGGAAAAGGACTCAAAGAACAAAAAGAACCAAGAGAGGGAGGGCAGAAGGGAAAGCAGGGAGTGATGCCATGACAGGAAAAAGCAAGGGAAGAGTCAGCAAATGCTGAAGTTGGGTGTGTGTGTGTTGTGTGTGTGTGCCTGTTGTGTGTATGCACATACTCATGGTATTGAGAAGAATGTCTTGAAGGAGAGAGTTAAGTGAATATGGCCAGTTATGAAGATTAGAGGGAGTGGACATGGTGTTTAATAGTTAAGGTAAAGGATATGTTGATGAAATAACCAAATTGTAAAATCTTGGAAGAGATGTATTCTAAGCCAAAACATGAGGACTGCAGCTAGCTTGCAGTCTGGGTGAGCAAAATGTAGGCAGCCCCAACCGTGCTCACTGAGGTCTTAGAATCCTTGAACAAGTTTTAAAGGCAAACCCCACAACTAGTCAGAGGAAGGGAAGAGGGGACACACCATTGTTTTGTGGTTAGTAATGAGAGTGAACCTTGTTATTGGCATCAATTGTTTTCAGTTAGGCAGTTTCTGAGCAGGTGTTCTTGTAGTAGTCCTTGGGTCAAGTTGCAGTGGTCTTTGTGCAGGGTTGTGATTCCAGTACCTTCTCTGAGTAACAGTTCTTGTTGTCAGCATGCCAGGGTGAGAAAACATCTTCTTTGTGGCCTTACTTGCTTAGTGTAGTCGGGATGACGCAAATGACTCCATTTTTATTTTGAAAACTTTTACAGATAGTAGTGAGTGTTCAGAATGGGGAGAAGGGAGCTATGTTTTGTTATAGGCATTAAATATTGCTTTATGTGATGAGTTGAGGGTAACTGACAGTAATAGGGTTTAAGAAAATAATCCTGAAATTTAAAAAAAGGCAAAAAGAAAGAAAGAAAAAAAAAAGAAATAACTTTTCAGAAAGAGAACTTTGAGAAGATTGCCTCATTCCCCACTCTCAAAAGTTTTAAAATAAGAGCTTATTTTTACTTCGTGGTTTTAATCATGGCCACTCTTTATTTCTTTACTTCCATAATATATAAATGACTGGAAACAGAAGGAAAAAACCCAGATTCATCAGTCTGTTGATTTCTGAGCCTCAGTTTAGCGGCATCATAGGTAATACAAAAATATATTGAAGTATTTTTCAGATGATAATTGCCAACCATAATTTTAAAGATAAGTTTGAATCCCTCAAAACTTAAAGTGTACAAAAAAAGATTCTATCTGGGGGATAATGAACTGGTTTTGTGTCAAGATCCAGAAAAGTGGTTGTAGAATACCTTCTTAAACTTGTTTTCTTTCATAATTTGTTGTCATTTACCTTAGTTAGCCAAGAATCCAGGCACTTACAATAGACATGTCTTTTTTTTTTAATATGTAGAAATTTTTGCTATAGAGTGTGTGCACTCACTGGAGAGACAGAGAGAGACAAAGAGACAGAAAGAAGGAAATCACCTTGCATGGGGAAAACCATGCCACAGTCCCTTTTCCTCCGCTGTCCTCTCGGGATTTGGGGCACACATGCACACGTGCCCAGCTTGAATTTTAAGCCACCAGGTTCAGGACTTGAACCACAGTTGACTACATGGGAGTTCAGTGATGTAACCATTATACCATCTGCTGGTCCCAATAGCTGTGTCTTCTATTTTTGTATTTCTTACACAAGTAACATTTTAAATCCTGTCATTAGCACTTTGTTAACCAAACATATGGTTTATAGTTGTGTTTAAAGAAATTCATCTGCACTATGAGTTTATGTATCCCTCTTGTGCACACACACCTCTAAAGAATACCAGCTATTCATAAAAGCTTGCTCATGCTTTTTAGTGATTTCTGGATAGTAAAATTAGGGGAAAAATTAAGAAAAGCATTTGAAAGTAGTTTCTTTATTAGTTACAATGGCTTTTCTACTTCTAATCTTTGGGAAACAGTTTGATGGTATTTCCTCGTGCCCCCATAGATAAAGAAGAATGTAGGAGCCCAGATAGTGGTAACCTTGCTGTTCACAGATACCGTCTCAGGAAAAGCACTCGTATACATACACAGGCTTGCACTTAACACATGCACAGATGACTAAAGGTCTTTAAAATGTGCATTTAATAGAAACATTTGTAATTTCTTGGTGGTCACTATAATCCTGCTTTGGGAACCAGAATTATTTAGAGAGGCTTCTGTGTGTTTGTTGACTTATTTATTCATTCACCAAATGTGCCAGGTTCTTTCTGCCCTTATGTTATAACCAGATAGGAAAGTCAGAAATAGTAAGATAAGTAAATAATATATTTTAAATGAGAAAAATAAAGCTGAGGAGGAAAAATAAAATAAATAAGGAAAAGGGATAAAGAGTGTCAATGGGTGGGGAGGTTGGCTGGGAACCCCCTTACCCCACTCACGAAGGTAACAGTTGAGTAGACACTTGAAAGAGATGAGAGGAGAGACAGCAGCTGGTATAATAGTTAAGGTGCTGGACTCCCACGTGGTCGACTGCGGTTCAAATCCCACACTCAATGGTTTGAAACTCACACCAGTGCGTATCATACATACCCAAAATCCCAAGAGGAGGATGAAAGAGAAAGGACTGTGGTGTGGCCATTCCCTGTAGGGGGTGATTTTTGGCTTTCTGTCTTGCTGCTGAGCACATGCATCTTATAGCAAAAAATCCCTCTCAACAAAAGAAAGACAAGAGGATGAGCTCTGCAGTTATCTGGAGGAAGAACTTTCCACACAGATGCAACAATAGGCACACAGGAGCCTGCCTCTGAATCCGAGTCACAGCAAGGATAGACTATAGGCAGATCACAGAGGAAGGACAGGACAGGGGACAGGACAGAGCCAGCAATGCCAAGTCCCATGGGCCTTTGTGGGGACTGGAGTGAAAGGGAGCCTGTTAAACTGTTTTGAGCCAAGGAGCTTCATTATCTATTTTTTTCCTTTCAAAAAGATCATTCTGGATGCTGAATTGAGTATGCAGGTGTGGGGCTGGAATGGAAGCAGAGACCAGTTCGAAGGCTGTTGTAACCAACATGAATGGCAAATGATGATGACTGGGAACAAGGTGGGGACTGGAGATGTGGTTTGTGATCATGGGGAAACTGCAGGGAGAGAAGATGTGGGTAGAGTATCAAAAGGGACATGCTTAGTTTGAGAGAACTGATGGAACATATATGTGAGGATTTGTGGTAGGCAGCCAGGTGCTGAAGTCTGACATTCTGGGAAAAGATCCAGACTAGGGATATAGATAGGGTGTCACCTGCAAGGAAGTGGGAACCAAAGGAAGTGAAAAGCGAGTGTGTCTAGAAGAAGGAATAATTCCATAGGAATACACTAATTAATGCAGGAAAGAAGGGGAAATTGTGATTATTTTTTAAAATGCTGGACTGAGGGACCAGCAGTTAGCATAATGGCTATGTCGCTGGACTCCCATGTAGTCAATCGTGGTTCTAGTTCCGGACCTGGTGGCTTAAGCTCACACTGGACACATGTGCGTGCATGCCCAAGATCCCAATAGGAGAATGGAGGAGAAGGGATTGTGGCATGGCCATGCCCCCTAGGGGGTGATTTTTCGCTTTCTGTCTCTCTGTCTCTCTCTGTCTTTCTGGCAAGCTCATGTGCCCTGTAGCAAAAGCCTCTCCAAAAAAAAAAAAAAAAATGCTGCACTGAGTGTTTGAAAGTGTGTGTGATGTTGATCAAATTTCTATTTTCAAACTTAACTTTCTTGTCTGTAGAATGGAGAAATAAATAGCCTCAGACACTCCTTTCTTGGACTAGATGGTCTCTGGGATTCTGGGATTCTGGTCATTCCAAAATATAAAGTGTCACACTTCAGGTATATTTTTTCTGTTTCAGATTAGTAGTGGAGAAACTCAGATATTTTCATCTCAGTTCAGTAAGATTCTTTCTGCTAGCCATTGCAAAATTAATCGTTTGTATATGGCTAATGACAGATAATATTTTTGACCCTAGTCATTACTTTGTTCAAAGACAAGGTGTGGCCAAAAGTATACACACACACACACACACACACACACACACACACACACAGGAATTTGCTGAAATGAGAAGTACATTGAGATCCTCCAAATAGAGATTTTTCTATTCTGTGCTTTTTTTTTATTAATTCACTTTACACCATCACAACACACAAATGAATTTTCCATCCAAAATACACTGTGCATTGTCTCAGTCAAGCACATCAACATACATGTTCTCAGCAAGTAATTTTCCAATTCTTACGTCCTGCATACCTTGCCCTTTGTCTTGCTATTCCTGATTCCCCATCCCCCACCCTCTGCTATGTCCCACCTTCTCCCCCCTTTTTCCCTGGCATCCATGGTTGCCCTCCATACCTTCCTCCCCCCCC
>NW_006159500.1:3189995-3197381 GCF_000334495.1 Tupaia belangeri chinensis | reverse complement strand
TGTAGGAATGGTGCCGTGGGGCTCTACAGCGTGAGCTATCCTCGGGTATCTGGCTTCCTCAAGAATGGTAGAGTAGTTCCTGTTCTTCCCTGAGGCGATGCAGGGCTGGTAACCATCATCTTCTCACTGTCCATAGGCAGAGGAAGTCCTTCTATATAATATGTTTCTCAACTAGTTTAAGACAGCTAATGATTCTTTCTGTTGCTTACAGTTGCAAGTTCTCAATCCTTGTTTTCGGCTTCAGCTTGCTGGTCTTAAGGCCACACGTCGGCCCCGGAGAGGCAGCTGAACGCCGGGCAGAGCCCTGGGTGGGGGACCGCCTCCCGCCGCCTTGCTTGGCGCGGGGTCCCAGGGGGTGGCGGGAGACCCGCAGCCGGGCTGGGTGGGCCGGCACAGGGCCTACTCCACCCGTCGCCGCCTCGCTCGCTCGGCGCTATTCTGTGCTTTTTGAGAGAAGGCAGAGATCGTTGGGTGGCTAAGAGGACAGTGAGTAGTAGGGTTACAATGGCCTGTAAGGCTGCTTCATTCATGTCGAACCAGAAGCATCCTGCAATCCTGCAGTCCACATGGATTTTCTTCAAACTTGCAGGAAATCAGTCACAAAATAGACCTTAATTCCTATTTCAGAAATACCAGCCTGTGCATCTTCCTTTCCTTGACATCACTGAGGTCCTGTACCAAATCTGTACAAGGGTTTAAGTTTCAGAATACTGAGTTCTCAACTGACTATCCCTGGACTCTATTTGTGACAGGAGAACTGATGTCCTCCTTAAATTGCCAGCGAAGGGCAGTATATTCTTAGGAGAGAGGAAGATTCATTGAGCACTTTATCCATCCTTTATTCATTGAGTGTTCTATCCATTGCTGGATGCTTCATGTGCATTATCCTGCTTTAATCCTTTTGAGAATACAGTGAGGCAGATATTATGCTGCCTGTTATGAAGTGGAGGACTGACGTACAAATAACTTAAAGCCCTCACCATGGGTTGCATCAGCAGGATTGGTAAAGTTAGGAGTCAGGGTCTCAGAACTCATGCTTGTCCTAGGATACGCATTATATTCATCAGGTGTTCAGGTCAAGAGAGCCAAATTTGGGAGAGGTGGAGTCCACCTAAGGGGTCTGTAGAGGTCTCAGTCTGCAGTTGGCATGAAAGCTCTGGTGTGTGCTGTTCCAGTGTTTCTAATACTCAGAGGACAATGAGGCAATGTGTCATCATCCTTCATACTATAACTAATGCTTTTTCAAATCTGCTAGTAATGTACACATTTTGCCTTCATGGAGATTTTCTACAGATTTAATGAGTTTCCTCTGTGTCACACAAATGTCTGAGCATTACTAACCAACAATCTAGGGATGACTGTGAAATCTAGAAGCCCCATCTACAAATACTCCAATACATATAAAACCAGTATAGATGTGATGAGTTAAAAGAAGGGGTAGCCCTATGGGGCCTGATGTGCAATCAGCAGGCATTGCAACAAGGTCTTCCTGTTGACTCTGTGAGCGAGTGTGTGTGTGTGTGTGTGTGTGTCCAGGGTAAGTAACTTAACTATCCTGTGCCTCGAGTCACAAAAAGGTGATCAAGTAGTCTCTGCTTTCTTTATATTACAAGATTGTGGTGAAGGTTAAATTAGACATGTGGCAGTGTTTTATGAAGTGTGCATAGATGTTAAAGGATTACTGGAATAAACCCCCTTAGAATTAGATAATTTTATATTATAGCTAAAAACCAGGGAACTTAGTTTTCTAGTTTTAATCTCTCAGGTAATCATTGGGACTCCATTTTTGTTCAGCCAACTGAACATAAAAAGAATAATTTGCTTTTCTACATATGTTAATTCTCTTCTGGAGCTGAGACAATTGAAAAAGTCCTTATTCAGTGAAGACAGATTTTAGTGTAGTACTCTCTCTCTCTCAAACTCAGGGGAACTGAGTAGCAGAAATATTTCCAATAATGGCTTCATGTAGCCAATGCAAATACCTAGTGCCCCTCCAATCACACCTCTACAGCACAAGTTATTTATCCCCCCGGGCACTGCCAGTTTTCTGCTTTATGGCAGAATTCTTAGTCTCCTGCTATCTGTGGAAAGGCTTCCAGTTCCTAATGTGAAGTGTTAATCTTTTCTTTGTCTTAGACAATCCCAAGACACCAAAAAACATCCATTCATCTCTCCCCCCTCCTTTTTTTCTTTTTCATGTTGTTCTTTGACTGTCATTTCTAAGCACAACTTGTGAAGTTGCCAGGACAGTTCTCTTTTAAAACTCCAGTGACTACTTTATTTTTTGTCCAGCACAACCGTTCTTACCATCTATGGCTTCATCCTTATCTACCTTCTTTTCAAGTCTACATTGAAATTTTAGCATTTTTAAGCTTTCTTAAATCTTTGCTAATAGCCCCTTTTGGGAGAAGATGCAAACACAGTTTTCTTTCTTTTTTTTAATTTTAGTCAATCATACTTTCATGTCTTCTCCTTGTTAACCAAGCATCTATCCAAAGATTATAGTATGTCAGTATGGTTCCTCATTAAAAAGTTTTGAAAACTAACCCAAAGGAAAGATTCTCTCATAAGATTATTTTTTTATTATACCCAGAAATCCTGCTGACACTTTAGTGTAATGCTGATTAGAGCTCAAATTTTTGGTTATGTTCTAAAAATTATGTTTGACTTTATCCTGGCCTCTTCTTTGTAGGAGATTAATTTAGCAAAATAATTAACTTTGCTTTCCTTATCGTATATTTTTAACATTAAAATCACACTGCCATCTTTTAACATTAAAATCACATTGTACATCTTTCAAGGATGCTTTTCATTTTCAGGTAATGGCTTCTCAAGGGGGGGGGAAAAAAAAAAAAGAAGAAGGTCATGCCTACCACCTGTTCTATTTACTATAGAGTTGAGCTGACATTGCAACTGAATCTTTGTTTGGTCCCAAAGGACCCCATGAGATACAGTACTTTATGGTCTATATGAAGACTGGAGATATAGCAGAAAGAATGAATGAATATGCAAAAACTCTGATAACAGTCCAAACACATTAAATGCTGGGTAAAATATGGCTAGAATTTTCTAAAAAAATATATGATTGAACTCAAAACAAATCAGGGGAAATCTTTTTTATTTTTTGAAGGTTTTTGCCATGGGGCGCATGGGCTCGCCATGGAGAGACAGAGACAGAAATCACCCCCCTGGGAGAAATGGACTTGCCACAGTCACTTCTCCATTCTCCTCCTGGGATTTTGGGCATGCATGCACACCGCAGGTCATAATCCTCAAGCAGCCAGGTCCAGGACTCAAACCTCAGTTGGCCATGTGGGAGTCCAGCACCTTAACTCCACCTGCTGGCCCAGAGTGGGAAATCTTTAGGTGCCATAGAAAAGGAAGACCTCAGTCACATAGTAGTTAGAAAGAATGAATGCTATAGCGGCCCACTGTAGTACGTGGACTTAAGACAGAGGTACTTCATAAAGTTCACAGAAAAAATGGAATTCAAGTGTGAGTTTATTTTCAGGCAAAACATTTCTGAGATTTATACATGGTTTTCTTATAATATACATTTTCCATGAACCTTTTGAAGACCTCTTATATATGATTTAGAAACCGAGATTTCTTTTGTTACAATTCTGAATCCAGGCTTCAGGTCTCCATGCATAAAAGAAAGATGGATTTGAACTCTCAACCTAAGTTCTGAGCCAGGATGGAAATTTCCTGTCCTTATGTCAATACCAAAGTATCTCTGCCCATCAAATTTGCCAGATGACATGCAAGTAGGCTTCTTGTCCTGGATTTTGGTCAGGAGAAAAGGTCATTTAGATGGAATCGAAGCCAAAATGATTTACATGTAAGAGGAGCCCAAACGGACATCACTGCTGTCAGAAACATGATCCAACACGATAACACCACCACCACCATCCTACAACTAAAAGGAGTTCCAAAGGAGAGGGGCCGCAAAGTTGGCAGATTCTGTGTGCAAAGGGATAATAACAGAGAGTTTTCTAGAATTTCAGAGTTTTAATTTTCAGATTAAAAATGCACATTGACTATCACTGAGTAGGATGAATTTGGATAATATAAAATCACAAAGAATTATCAAGTCATATCCGTTCCTCTGCTTCTAGAGAAAATAACCTTATGTTCTAGTAGGAAGAAACATGATTATTTTTACTCATTTTTAAAAATTGCCAGAGGGCACATGCACTCACCTGAGAGGGATAGAAGCAGAGAGAAAGGTAGACAGTCCCTCCAATGGGGTGGGCTCACACCTCAACCCCTTCTCCTCAATTTCTTCATCCTGTCATTTTGAGCATGCAAGTACACATGCCTTGTATGTTTTTCAAGCTACTAGGGCTGGCATTTGAAGCATGGTTGACCTATGGAATCTGGCTCCATTATCCATTAGGCTAAAGGGCTGACTCATTCATTTTTAATTTCTTTTTTTTTTTTTTTGAGAGGTTTTTCGCTATAGGGCACGTGTGCTCACCAGAAAGACAGAGAAAGACAGAGATAGAAAGTGAGAAGTCACCCCCCAGGGAAGATGGCCACGCCACAATCCCTTCTCCTCCATTCTCCTCACGGGATCTTGGGCACGCACGCACACGCGCCCAGCATGAGTTTAAGCCACCGGGTCCAGGACGCGAACCACAGTTGACTACATGGGAGTCCAGCAACATAGCATTATGCTAACTGCTGGTGCCCACTCATTTTTAATTTCTAGGGAAAGGAATTCAATAACTGTTCATGGTAATATAGTAAATAGTAAAACATCTCATAGGCATGCTAAGGATCATAAGAGATTTTGATCTGGGAAACATTTTGTATTTTTACTGACTCTGCTTCTGTTTTATGCTTTATAAAACTGAGGTTCAAAATAATGGGTTGTATTACTTATTCAAAGTCTCATAGTTAGGTATAGGTAAGACTTAAACCCAGGCGTCTTTCCGTATGGTTGTTTCTGATTAAATTAAAAATATGCCATCTTAAATATACAAGTACTTAATTTCTTTTTTTAATTTTTTTTTTTTGGGGGGGGAGAGATTTTCACTATAGGGCGCATGCGCTCGCCAGACAGACAGAGAGAGACATTGAGACAGAAAGCGAGAAATCATCCCCCAGGGGGGATGGTCACGCCGCAATCCCTTCTCCTCCATTCTCCTCTCGGGATCTTGGGCACGCACACACACGCGCCCAGCGTGAGTTTTAGGTTAGGCCACCAGGTCCGGGACGCGAAACACGGTCAACTACGTGGGAGTCCAGCGACATAGCCGTTACGCTAACTGCTGGTTCCCCACAAGTACTTAATTTCTGCTGTATACACCTGTAATGTCAGGATACTAGACCCCTGCTGCTCCTGGTATCTTTTTCCATTTGGAGGTTTTTGTTTTTGTTTTGTATTTTTAATTGCCAGGGGGTGTGTGCTTTTGCCATATAAAGAGTGGAGAGAAGGAGAAAGATCCTTCAATGGTTTGTGGTCATGCCTCCTCTTCCATTTCTCCATCCTGTGAAGATTTGGGGCATGCTTGCACACTGACCCAGCATATTTTTTTGAAATCAACGAGGTTGGGATTCAAACCACAGTCAGCCATGAAGGATCTGGCTCCTTAAACAACAGGCTACAGGGCCAGCTCTCCTTTTCTGTTTATAATAAACAACTTAGGTGACATCAGCTGAAACCTCTTTTATAAAGAATGGCCATTGACTTCCTCTTTAGCTAAAAAAGCATTTTTGGAGGGAGAGGGAACCAGCAGATGATATAATAGTTATGTCACTTGACTCCCATGTTCGAGTCCCGGACCTGGTTGCTTAAACCTCACCCCAGGCATGTGTGTGTACATGTCCAAGATCTCAAGAGGAGAATGGAGGAGAAGGGATTGTGGCGTGGCCATCCCCTCTAGGGGGTGACTTCTCCCCTTCTGTCTCTCTGTCTCTCCAGCAAGCACACGTGCCCTATAGCAAAAATCTCTCACCCCCAAAAAAGCTTTTTTTTTCTTAATCTTAGTAATTATATATTAAGCTCTTTAAATTGCTGTTCTTAAATCAGCATAGAAGATATGTGGAATCATTTATTTCTGTCCATGCACTTTTGAAATGTTGAAAATTTAGCCTTTATCCAGATGAATAAGTCTTCATCATCATTTCTGTTTTAGCTTACCAAACACAAAAATCAGGTTTTCTACCTTTCCAGATTTAAGCACTTTGACAATCTAATTATGAAATCTGTGCATGATGTATTAGTTTTGTACCTCATTGTTCACTTTATAGATTCCATGCCAGCCCTTGGTCTGAAGACTACTTGGATATCTAGTGTCTCCTGTGTATTTGTTTTATCAGTATTGCTAAGATCTTAATCCATATGATCTGGGCAATGATTATAAGTGAATGACCAGAAAGGATATTTGAAGAAAAGCTATTGAAGTCTGTTTCTAATAAAGGAAAATAAAGCAAGTAATTCATGTGTACACACAAACACATTCACACACACCCTCATTCACCAAACACGCACACACTCTCATGCCCTTCTCTTCCAAAGTGTTTGGTTAGGTGTCTATCACCATAGCATATTGGCAGCCATACTGTCAATGACTGGAAGAGACAAAGCTGGTGAGCATTGATCATTTCTTTTTACCAGAGTAAATTCACTACAACAGCTAGTTGAGATTACCATTCCATGTTGTGTTTTGATTGACCTATTAATATTTGTACATTAACTTCTTCATCTGTGTGAATGCCGCGCAACTGACGACTCTGGAGACGGTCTTCTCTACAGCACTTTATTTTCCCCAGGTTCTGAATACAATAGTTCTTCTCACCTTCCTCCCCAACCCTAGGACCTTATAAAGGGCCCCTGGCCAATCGGGACGTTGTCCACGTGTGCAGAAATCAGTTCTCGGGTAGGGATTGGCTGCATGTGATGTTCCCGTGCTCTCCACGCTCCTCGCGCACCACTTCCTCGAAGTTGTTTACAACTTCGAGCGCTTAGTGAGCTTCCGCTAGGTGCCATCTTTAAGATGAGCGCTGTAGGTGATGGGCGGGGGCGCTCCACATGTGAGCATGTTCGTTTCCCCCAACCAGTGCTGCAGTGATATGAGCACTGCCAAAATGTGATTTGTCGAGAGCACTTTTGCACTACTCTTAGTGACACTGTGCAGAACACAGAATACCGCTAGTGCCTGAATTGCAGTATGTACGTTGTCCTGAGTCCTCTTGATGACACTCTCACTTGTTATTGTGAATTTTAGGTAGGGCACTCTTTTAGCTTTTTCAGTGAAATGTTTATAATAAACATGAGTTTAGGATATTTTCAACAGTTAGTTTGTCCTCCTTTGGAAACCTTTTATTGCCCTGATTTTTTTCTCCCTGTGGTGCTGATCTAGGGACACACCTCCATTT
>NW_006159500.1:3177756-3189964 GCF_000334495.1 Tupaia belangeri chinensis | reverse complement strand
GCAGGAATCTTGGAGCATGGATCAAGAATGAGAACTAGAAAGGGAGGAACCAGGCTGGTGGTTAGTTCCCACCTGAAGGCATATTGGGGTGACTGTAACAGCCTAGAGGGGTGTGACCATTTAATGAGGGGTAAGCAGGGGGAAACACTTTGCAATAAGGCCAGACCCCATTTCCATGTTGAAATACCATTTTCCCAGTTGGAATTGAAACACAAAGCAAAAGGCATTTCATTGGAATATTTCTTTCATCTTTCTGTGGTTGTCATAGACACTTATGCATTGCTCAGCCTTCTTCGTTTAAACAATATAATGATTTTTAAAAAGATTTCCTAACCTTTTGAATATAAACAACTAGTGTGTATTTTTTTTCAATGCATTTCCTTAAGCTTTATATAGGAAAAATACTAGTTCTTCATGTCTCCATTTACTTCATGAAGACTTACGCATTTGGGGTCATTTCCAGTGACAATACTTCGAGACCCCCAAGATTTTTCTGTAGTGTCAAGGAGAGGTTTAAAGCAAAGTTTATTTAAAAGCACTGGAAAAAATGTACACACTGGAAGTGAAAGTTGTTAGCACATGGTTATTTAAATACTAAACATGTATTATTTAAAAATAAATATAAATAAATTTACTTAAAATTTTAAATTAATGTTGTGTAGACCAACCAGTGGCGTGATAGTTAAGGGAGATGAATTTCACATGGTCAACTTCACGGTTCAAATCCTGGACCTGGCACCTTGAGAATCACAGCAGGCACATGTGCATGTGTGCTCAAAATCTGTAAAGGAGTAATTGGGGAGAGGGATTACAGAATGACCATGCCCCATGAGGATGCTTTCTCATTTTCTTTCTCTCTCTCCATCTCTCTCAGGTGAGCACTCATTGTCTAGACAGCTTTTTTTTTTTTTGAAGATTTTAAAAAGAATTATTTATTTAATTCCATTAGTTATTGTTATTATTATTATTATTATTATTATTTAATTTGAGCTGACAGAGAGAAAAGGGGAAAGGGGGAAAGCAAACCACCAGGTCTGGGACTTGAACCATGGTCAGCCATGTGGGAGTCCAGTGCTTTTATCCATCATGCCACCTGCCAGCCCCTCTAGCAAATTTAAAAAAATAAAAATGAACATTGGTGTCTGCAAAGTCAAGAATCATAGAGAGTTGTATGTACTTAACATGCTATCAGTTTCTTTTTCTTGTCTTAGAGAGAGAGATTTTTGCTATAGGACCTGTGTGCTTGTCAGAGAGAGACAGAGAAACAGAAAGCAAGGAATTACCACCCTGGGTGGATGTCCATTCTGCAATCCCTTCTTCTCCTTTCTCCTCTCAGGAGTTTGGGCACACATGCACACGCACCAGGCATGTGTTTTAAGCTGCGGGTTTGAGACTCAAACCACGGTCAACTACGTGGGAGTCCAGTGCCATAACCATTATGCCCTCTGCTATCCACAACATACTATCAGTTTCTTGTTTCCTGACTTTGCTACACTGAGGGTGATATAAAGAATCATATGAAGTTCTCATCGATTCTTGTGTTCAGTCCTTTTCTGCCTTAAAGTTCTCCAAATAATTAGTAGACCACATTTGAACAAAATGGAGTAAAAACCAGTGGTTCTAAAGCAATAACAAAAAAGCAGTAACTTACTGCAATGCTAGCAATGGCACAGTGGTAAAGCAACTCTCTGTGCTGCTGGACCTGCATGGAAAGGTCTTGGGTTTCCATCCAGAAGTCTCACTGTGGATGAAGGATGCCCCTCTGATCTGGGCTTCTTGGGGCTGAGGGTACCCGCATTGGGGGTTCCTGTCTTTCTCTCTCCCTTCATGGAAGAAATAAAATAAACTTTTCTTTTTAAAGTAATAAATATCAATAGCACCCAACGTATATTCTTTTCTGGAGGACTGACTTGACAGATGTCACAATGAAAAGATGTTTGACCAAGAACTGGTATTTGAATATGTGACTGTAAGTCTATTAGACTTTTCAGTTTAGGGGCTCAAAAGTCAAAGAAGACCTAGAAAAAGATACTTGTAAGAGATAACTCACATAAATACATGTACACAATGAAAATTATTTTGTGACTAGGGTGTTGGAAGATTTGTTGAAGAAAGTTCAGGCTAACTCAACTATACTGAGTGGTAGAATACTAGGGTGAAAGTGAGGTCTCCTTAAAGCACATTTCTGGAGAAAAATATCAAGATGAACATAGCTGCCACATAGCTGAGTATCTTATTAAGACTGTGATTTGGTAATCCATGCAACATCCAAGGTATTGAACAGTCATTACATAATATTAAAAGTATATAATATTTATTACTCCTACAAAATACCATGTTTACTCTCTAGACTATTATACCTTCCATCCTATTTCACTTAGGTGTAATTCAAAATTTTATATATAAATAAAATTTATTTATTTGATTATTAGCAGTTCATAAGTTTATAGGCAAGTGTTGAGACTGGTGAGTGGTGTCTGATTTCTGATAGATTTGAGAGGAAACTGGGGAACTCACTGATGTTTAAAAAAAAACAGCTGCAGCTATAGTGAGAGTATTGAAGATTCTTTTTTTGCTGAATATTTTAACATTATTTATTCAAATTTTATTTTCAGTAATGTGGTAATAGTCTCTTTAATACAGAAGTGGGAATAGATGATCACAGCAGAATACAATGTAGAAAAGGAAACGTTTTCATAACAACTGTCCTCTTAGAGACAAAATCATTTGTAGGGGCCAGCAGGTGGCATAGTGGTTAAGGCACTGGACTCCCATGTGGTTGATTGTGGTTCCAGTCCCAGTCCTGGCTGCTTGAAACTCACACTGGTCATACATGTGCATGTGCCCAAAATCATGAAAGGAGAATGGAGAAGGGATTGTGGTGTGGCCATCCCCCTTCGGGGTAATTTCTCACTTTCTGTCTCTCTGTCCCTCTCTGTGTCTCTGGTGAGTACACATACCCTCTAGCAAAAATCTCTCAAAAAAAAAAAATAAGCATTGAATCATTTTTAGGAGGTCTTTAAGCAAAACAAAAGTAATAAAGATTCAGAATATTTTCTTGTAGTGGAATGCACTATGAAATAACTTTAGATAACTAAATAAAGGTGGATATAATTAATACAACATTATTTAGTAATATTTGATGCCCAGAATGTTTGGTATTTATATCTAAAGTTTATATGTTGTATACATATGGGAAAACTCTTAGTTACCTTAAAAATATCTAGATTTATTGTTTTAAATACTTTGTTTGGGACAAGTAAATTTATACTGCCGAATTGTCTCATAATTTTGGATTATCACGAATCACTTATCATGAATTAGTTTATTACTTATTTAACATTTATGTATACTTTAATACATTTTTTTAAATTTTGTTTTTGACTCTGATATATTTTATAGAAACACATAAAATTATAATATTAATTATTATAAATTTGTCTGTCGTGAGAACATGTGCTGGTCTGAATGTCTGTGCCCTCCCCAAATTCATATGTTGAAATGCCAATTTGGTGACAGTGTTAGGCAGTGAGACCTTCTTTGGGTAATTCATGAACTTTTTTTTTTTTTTTTTGGAGAGGTTTTTTTCGCTATAGGACATGTGCACTCGCCAGACAGACAGACAGAGGCATAGAGACAGAAAGCGAGAAATCACCCCCCAGGGGGGATGGTCACACCGCAATCCCTTCTCCTCCATTCTCCTCTTGGAATCTTGGGCACGCACGCACACGCACCTGGCATGAGTTTTAAGCCACCGAGTCTGGAACGCGAACCACGGTCTACTACGTGGGAGTCCAGTGACATAGCCATTACGCTAACTGTTGGTTCCCGGTAATTCATGAACTTTATAAATGAAACTCTAGAGAACAAGTTAGGCCTCCTGCTGTGTTGTGAACAGTGATGAGACACCGTTCATGAACTAGGAAACAGGCCACCTGATACAGATGCTACTTGCACCTTGATCTTGGACTTTCCGGTTTCCAGAACTCTGAGAAATGAATTTCTTTTATTTTTATACCACCCAGTTTATGGTATTTTGTTATAGCAGCCTGAATAGAATGAGATAACATGTTTTCCTTTTATTTATTTATTTTTAGAGTATTTATTTATTTATTTTGCTATAGGGTGCATGTGCTCAATGGTGAGACAGAGAGAGAAAGTTAGAAATCACCCCCCTGGGGGATGGCCACACCATAATCCCTTGTCCTTCATTCCCCTCTCAGGATTTTGGACATGCACACACACATGCCTGGCATGAATTTCAACTCTCCGGGTCTGGAGCTTGAACCATAGTCAACCAAGTGAGAGTCCAGTGCCATAATCACTACGCCATTTGCTGGACCTGACATGTTTTTCTTTCAAGAAAATACGCTAATAGCTTGATGTAAGTTGCTTTGTTTGTTTGGCATTCAGATACAGAAGTATACATGAAGTTCACTGAAATTCAGGGAACTAACCATGCATCTTGTAGCTAAATGTTGAATATAGTGTAGGTGAGAGATAAAGAGTAGGAAAGAAAATGTTCTTTTCAAATTTATGTTCTTTCTTTAGAAGTTTATTTCTTTTGTAAGCAAGAGAGGCAAAGAGACAGAAACAGGCAGAGAAACAGAGAGACAGTGCCCTCAACAGAGTATTTCATGATCCACCGTTAACCTTAGCTAGCCAGGATGACGGGCACATGCGTACTCAGCATACTTAGGAAGGTCTTTGTACATGAACCCAGAACCTTCCTGTATGGGTCAGCCTCATAGAGTCTTGAATTTGCTGTGTCACAATCTGACCCCTTCAAATTTATTTTCTTAAATACCATGATGATTGCAATGGTTATAGCCATAAACAGTGTTAGACATGAATATATGTGTAGATATACTTGTTTTGGCCTTCCTGTATCTGTTCTGACTTTGCTTTACTAAAGGAAGAGTGGTGTTAGTCATCTGAGTAAGATAGTCATATTTTATACTTTATTCTTTGTTTATTTTTTTATTTTTGAGAGATTTTCGCTATAGGGCGCATGCGCTCACCAGACAGACAGGGAGAGACATAGAGACAGAAAGCGAGAAATCACCCCCCAGGGGGGATGGTCATGCCATAATCCCTTCTCCTCCATTCTCCTGTCGGGATTTTGGGCACGCACGCACACGCGCCTGGCGTGAGTTTTAAGCCACCGGGTCCAGGACACGAACTGCGGTCAACTACGTGGGAGTCCAGCGACAAAGCCATTACGCTAACTGCTGGTTCCCACTTTATTCTTTGTTATAGTTAATTTTGCTATATGTGTAGACAGAAAATATTTTGAAAAGGAAAAAGGCATTATTATGGTCAAATCTATATTAATGTGAAAACATTAGAAATTTCAGAGGAGCAAGTATCATAGCAATTATAACTC
This sequence comes from Tupaia belangeri chinensis, assembly GCF_000334495.1. Lineage (NCBI taxonomy): Eukaryota > Metazoa > Chordata > Mammalia > Scandentia > Tupaiidae > Tupaia > Tupaia belangeri. The sequence goes on along the minus strand of NW_006159500.1, from coordinate 3,184,578 downwards.
TCTTAAGTATCATTGACATTGTAAAAAGTAACATTTAATAATACATGACACCGTTTCTCATGTTAATGTATTATAAGCATTAGAGTCTGATTGTAGCTGCACGGGGATGTATAGTTTTTATGTTTCACAAATGGAATATTTCTGTTGGAATACACAATATTTTACTATGTCACTATATTCTTTGCTAGAATTGTTGTAACAAAATACTACCTGCTGGTTGATTTAAACAACAGAAATTATTGTCTCACAGATCTAGAGGCTAGGAATTTCAAAAACCCCCGGGGCAGTCTTGATTCTTTCTGAGGGCTAAAAGGGAATGATCTGTTCCAGGCTTCTCTTCTTGGCTTAGTATTAAGTGTGTCGGTATATTTTTCTTCATATTATATTCTTTTCATGCTTTCTGTCTCTATGTCCTGATTTACCCTTTTATAAGGATACCCATTTTATTAGATTACAGCCAACTTTAATGACCTCAGTTTAACCCGATTATCTCGAGAAAGGTGTTACCTCCAAATAGCATCACATTCTGAGGTACTGGCATTAGGGTTTGCAGCATATGAATCTGGGGGTCTGCCCTGTAGTGTAGTAGTTAAGCACTGTGTAGAAGAGACTGGATCCTGCATGACCTATGACAGGCTGAATCCTGGCTCTGAGAGCAACACACGGGGCAAATGCGCACGCGCCAAGGATCCTGAAGGGATGGAGAAATGTAGGAAAAAGAATTGTGGCATGACGAGGCATAATGGGGGATAGTTTCTCTCTTTCTCTCTTTCTCATGTGTTTGCACATACTTGCTTTTTTTTTTTTTTTTTTTTAATTTTTTTGCCATAGGGGACATGCACTTGCCAGAGAGAGATGGAGAAAGACAGTGGGAGGGAAAGTTAGAAATCATCCCCCACGGGAAATGGCCATGCTGCAATTCCTTTTCCTACATTCTCCTCCTGGGATATTGGGTACACATACACATGTGCCTGTGTGACTTTCAAGCTGCCAGGTTGGGGACTTGAACTGTGGTTGGCGTGTGGGAGTCTAGCACCCCGACTACCACACCACCTATTGGCCCCTTGTATGTGCTTTCTATCATGCATAGAAAAATAAGACATCAAAAAATATAATTTTGGGGTGGGGAAGGAAGCACAGTTCAACTTATAACTTTTTTTTTTTTTTTTTTTTGAGAGTGAGTTTTGCTATAGGGTGCATGTGCTAGCTGGAGAGACACAGAGAGTAAGTGAGAAATCACATCCGGGGGCAGAGGGGGGGTGGGGAATCACCACGCCACAATCCTTTCTCCTCCTGGGGTTTTGGGCACACATGCACATGTACCCAGTGTGAGTTTTTAAGCTGCTGGGTTCAGGACTCAAACTGTGGTTGACTATGTGGGAGTCCAGCAACAAAACCGTCATGCCATCAGCTGGGTCCCCAGTCATCAATGTTTTATAAATGATACATAAATGTATTTCACTTGCTAGGGTTAAAGGAACTGAATATGTTATAAGATATAATGAGTCACAGTTAATTTCCTTGAGATTTCTGAATGATAGAATATATGGAAGAGTAAAGCATTATGGGTATTATTAAATTTTTAAATGCCAACATTAGTTTTAAGATGCCTGAGAGGACTCGGAATGGATGAATTCATTTAGGAGGATATTATTCTATTTCCACAGCTAGTGTTTAGAAGATTTACTAGGCTAACATGCAAGCACTAATACTTTGTATTACCTAAAATGCCCTTAGCATACCACTTACATTTGTCTAGGGGAGTTTGTGAAAGCCAGATTTTTAGTAAGCTTCTACAAATAATTTATCATGGATGAAAGGCAATCACATTGCACAAGCACTTACTTTTGCTTATCGTGAGTGTTTTTGTTGTTATTATCTCTTTGCATCTGAGATAAATGTGTTGAGAATTTCTTCAAAAGCGTAATGCTTTATCATCATGTTTCCCTTTAATGTACAGATCATTGTGAATTCCATAACAAGAGTTCTAAGGTATTATATATCAACTCTATTGTTATTCATTTGTAAGAGACATAGTAAAGTGTAATAATTTCAAGACTGTAGAAGCATGAGCATTAAATATTAAACATTTAAATGAGGAAGCACTGATTAATTCATAATATTCTGAGCAGCTCATGAATGTTTAATACCTATATCTTGCCTTGATTGGATATTATTTAACTGAAGCCATGGTCACAATAGAACTACTTAGTTACCATTTTTAATTGCAGGCCCCATATACAAAATGATTCATTTTACTTAAGGTAAATATTATTTTGAAATTCTCACCGTTTTTCATTCAGTCTTATAAGCTAGAGTAGAATTAAAAATTAAAGGTTAACAATATCTGTTAAGCATGTTACACTATAATTATCTTTAAAAATAACAGTTGAGGTTAAGTTTGCACAGTCTTAATGAAGTGAAAGCACCTTAGTGATGACTTCACCTTGATTTTAATTTTTAGGAAGTCTAGTATTCATTCAATAGATATTATTCAGCATTTATTATGTGCCTTGGCATTGGGGAAATAGTAGCAGTGAACAGGGCAAACACAGTCCCTGCTTCATGAAACTTATGGTCTATTGAGGGATTTAGAGATTGAACAATAAATTACTCTAATTATTTAGTCCCCGTATAGTTAGTGCTAAGCAGGAGGACTATGATTTTATGGGAATATTTAATGGAGTTGGCAACCTGGTCAGGAGGATTAAGGACAACGTCCTTGGGAAAATGCAGCTATGGGGTGGCTTGCAAACAGAGCAACCATTGGCCAGGGGAAGGGCTGGAAGGAAGTGCATTCTGGGCAGAGGGACCATGCACTGAGGTTTTGAGGCCCATCAGTCTTTGACAAGGGGAAAACAATCAGGCTCAAAGTTTCAAATAGTATTACAGGTGAGAACTGGTTTTCTCTATAGAATGAGATGGTCGGTTGGAAAGTGAGAGATCTAGAGAATTAGTAGGGTAATCTCAGTTTATAGGAATGGGTTATAAGAATTCATGGTCAAGGCTGATCCTTAGGTAAAGGAATAATAAAATTATAGGATTTCTTTGGCAAGGGTGGGGCAGGGGAAGGACTTTCTCACATCAGTTTTGTCCTGTCATACTTTCCCACGATTACTCTGTTGAAAACTCCCCCTATCACCTTGGGAAGCTCTTAATACTTGACACTGTAGTTTGGAGATTCTTGCTATTTACAGCTTGACTTCCTTTTCTGTGAGTGTGCTTAGCTCTTTCATAATTCTTCTTATAATTTTATTTTGAGGGTGAACCAGAGCACTACTAGGTAGAGCTACAAGGAGATCTAGAAGCTTAAAAAATAACTGGGAGCTTAAACTCCCAGGGAGTCTACCAGGGTGACAGTCCCTCCATTGGCTTTAGTAAAAGGGTTATGGGGCCATGCAGGTGCTGGTCTTCCCTCTTACGCCAAACCAAAACTAGCACCGACCATATCCAACACCCTAAGCTCAGCCAGTGTCAAGTTTTTCAGTAGTTTATTTGCTCACATTAGTCTGCAAAAGACCAGGGGTGAGTCATCGAAGTTTGCTCACACCAGGCATGTGTGCGTGCATGCCCAAAATCCTGAGAGGAGAATGGAGAAGAAATGATTGCGGGATGACCATCCCTCAGGGTGATTTTTCACTTCCCCTTTCTCCCTCTCTCTTTGTCTCTCTGGTGCATGCACAAGCCCTACATCAAAACTGAAAAAAAAGAACAAAAAATGAGAGTAGATCGTTGGGGCCTGCAGGTGATATGGTGGTTAAGGGCACTGGACTCCCACATGGATGACCGTGGTTTGAGTCCCAGACTGGATGGCTTGCTTTCTCACTTTCCATCTCTCTCTCTCTCCATCCTTCTTTGGTCAAATTTTAATAAGTAAAGATAAATGTCTCTCTCTCTCCATCCTTCTCTGGTCAAATTTTAATAAGTAAAGATAAATAAAATAGTTATGTTTTTCTTAAAAAGGGTACATTGTAGATATAATCACCACATGTACAAAAATATAGTATATGACTTAGTGGTTATGCTAATACAAAAAATAATGTGCCCCTTAGTATGTGCTATAGATATAAATTAAGTTTTTGATTTTTAGAAGAGATGTATACTTAGAATGTTTGTGTAAAGTAAATATAGTATATAGAATTGCATTTTAAGCCTTAATTATGTATTTAAGCAAAATACTCAATATTTATAAATGTAATAATAATATATAACTTATTACATAACAAATATATTATATTACATAACATAATAAAAATATTTTAAAATTATGATGCTACACATTAGCTCTCCTTAGATACTGCTGCCTGGCAAGTCCTCTCTCTTTGTCCCAGTTCTAGGGAAATAATCTGGTAGTATCCCTAGCAGACACATAGTCTCATCTATACTGTTTTAGTTTTTAAAAAGAGGAAAATAGTGAATAAATGTTATAATTTTATATGTATGTCTGAAAAAAAAGTTGACAGTAGTTATTTCTGGATAATGGATAATGGTATGTCAGGTGATTTTTCCTTTTTATTAAAAAAGTTTTAAAAATTAAAAAAAAGTTGGAATGAGAAAGCATTGCATAATATAAAACATGTAATTTATTGTTTATTTATTTATTGGAGAGGTTTTTGCTATAGGGCGCGTGTGCTCGCAGACAGAGAGAGAGAGACAGAGAGACAGAAAGCGAGAAATCACCCCCCAGGGGGGATGGCTACACCACAATCCCTTCTCCTCCATTCTCCTCTCCGGATCTTGGGCACGCATGCACACGTGCCCAGCATGAGTTTAAGCCACCGGGTCCAGGATTTGACCCACAGTTGACTACATGGGAGTCCAGCGACATAGCCATCACTCCAACTGCTGGTCCCAAAACATGTAATTTAGTTTTTAGTTTTTTTTTTTTTTTTTGGAGAGGTTTTTGCTATAGGACACATGTGCTCACCAGAGAGAGACAGAGAGACAGAAAGCAAGAAATCACCCCCCGGGGGGATGGCCACGCAGCAATCTCTTCTCCTCCATTCTCCTCTCCGGATCTTGGGCACGCATGCACACGTGCCCAGCATGAGTTTAAGCCACCTGGTCCGGGACTTGAACCACAGTCGACTACATGGGAGTCCAGCAACATAGCCATTATGCTAACTGCTGGTCCCCATGTAATTTAGTTTTAATATGAGAATGAAAAATAATTTTCATCTGGCTAGATATAGTTGGAGATAGAGACTAAAAATAATAAAATAAACTAGAAAGGCATTCCAGATAAGAGAATTTATCAATTATTGCCAGAGAGGGGTTTTACTATGAATTTGATGGAAGGGGAAAAAACTTTCTCTTAAAAGGAAAGAAACAATGTGATTCCTTCATGCCCTTTGGGCAATCCCAACAACCTGTATTTGTCTTAATAAGTTTCAGTTTGTCCAAAAATGTTTTACCTACCACTTACGGGAAATAGGAGAGTCTAGGATTTATGGTCAGAGTGAATTTAGTAGAAATTCAGTACATCTTTCCCTTTGTCAGCTGCATGAAAACTCCCAAGTGACAGTAGTTATGGACATTTAAACTCTTCTTTAGGCATCATGTGTCTTAAAGAAACTGCATCAATATAGTTTTGACCTGATGGTGTGGGCACAGTAAGAGGAGGCGACTGAGGTAGAGTATATAACCCACAAAGAAAGATTTGGGCCTTGAATATTTATTGAGTAAAATTCATCCTTGACCTTTGGGAATAGAGGCTATTATTAGTTTAACAATAAGGTTTCCTAGCTCTGATCGAATTAACAGTGACCTTCAAAATGTTAGATAACATAGGCAAAAGTTTCACAAAGAAAGAAAACAGTACCCACGACTGATATCCTGTAAAATGACCCCATTTACAAAGTCAGCTGTGGAAAGTTTTGTTTCAGCTATCTCGACTCTGAGTCTGTTATTTCATAATCACTCAGTCATCCACTGCCTCATCAAATGATTTCATTGAATCTGTAGGCAAACTAAAGCAATTTGTTTATCTTAAAGATTTAAGATTTTGTTATGTTGCAAGGAGTCAGATAAGAAGTTTATGCCTCAGGATATAACTTACCTCTTCAGGGTGCTATAAGGAATGCATGGGTGAGGGTCCACGCCCAGGTTAGGAATAAGGCAGCTGCTGATAAGCAGTGATGATCATGGGGCAAATTCCCAAATTTGTGTTTTTAGTGATTGCTTTCAATAACATCATTCACAGCAAGAATTTAAGTCCTGTTCAATGGTTGTTTTAAAGTTTTGATACGACTGTAATTTCTTTAAAAACTCGTATATGGTAAATTCTTTCATTTAATTCCTAAATCATAGTAACCCCATTTTACAGATAGGGAGAGTAAAATTCAGAGTGGTCATAAAGCCCCAGAAAACCTAGCCAGTAATAGGGATGCTAGATCATGAAGCCTTTTTTGCTTTCTAGATAGACTTCCTCCTACCTCAATAAATTACCAAGGCAAATACCAGGGAAATTGAAATCTGTTTTGTTGTTGTTGATATTTCATCCCATTTTTTGGACTATATATATATATATACATATATATATATATACACACACACACACACACACACGCACACACATATATATATGTGTGTGTATTATAAATATATTTATAATGTTATATAAATTTATAAAACATTATTACTCACTCTTTAACAAATGCTTTATTGATATATATTAAGGATACAGAAAAATAGTATCAGATTGATGAGTTTTTACAAACTGAACACACCCATGTAACTTTCACCCAGATTAACAAGTGGAACATTTATAAATTTACTTTTAAACAGAATTAGATTCTATTATAATAGCATTTGGCCTCCCAC
>NW_006159500.1:3145338-3177728 GCF_000334495.1 Tupaia belangeri chinensis | reverse complement strand
TTTCAATTCTTTCCTATGTTAATACATATTCCTCAAAAAATAAGCTTTTAATTGCTGCATGATAGATCCTCAAGTGGGTATACAGTAATTTATATAACCATTCTTTGAATATTAAAGTTTTTGTTGGGTCATTGGAAAAATCATGACACATTTTTGCATAGGAAAACATAGAAAAATATATCATGCCTTTTCCAGTGATCCATAGTATTGAACATACCTCTGGCAGCATCTTTGATTATTTCTTTAGGATATGTTTCTAAGTGTGACTCTTTGACCAAAGAATATGAATATTTTAAAGTTCCTGATGCATGTTGACAAATTATCCCCACAGAATTGTTCATGCATGCCCATATTTTAATACTGGTTATTCTTTTTTTCCATGTGTGTAAAGTACATGTATGTGTGTTGGTCTTTGCCTTAATTTATTTTTTTTAATGTCAGAAATAATGCATATTTGCAAGAGGGAGAGAGAAAGAGAGAGAGAGGGATGAAGAGGGAGAAGCAAAAAGCACCCCTAGTGGGGCATGATCGTGCATAATCCTTTTCCCTCTGTTTCTCCTTTCCATCAGAATTTTAGGCATGCACACAGACACACCCAGAATGTTTTTCAAGCTGTCAAGGCCTAGACACAAACCATGGTCAGCTATGTGGGATCAGACTCCTTGTGCACAGTGCTTAACTACTGCACTATGAAGCTGGTCCAATCTTTGCCTTTTTGATAGAAATAGTGAGTCATCAGAAAAGCCATGACATGTTTTCTATTCATTTTTGCATAGAAAAACATAAAAAAAGCATAGAGAATGCATGACTTTTCCTACAACCCAGTATATATCTTAAATAGTGCTTGGGCTTTCTTTCATAAGTTACTGTGTTTTGAGATGTTTATCACACATCACTATATTTTATTTTACATAGAAATTAACATATAATTACAAAATTACTTTCTACTTATTTTCCTTCATTTCTTTGGGACATAAAGAGTCACAAAACTGTAACCAGCAATTAGGTAGTGGCTGTTGTTGTTGGACTCCCATATAGTCGACCACGGTTGGAGTCCCGGATCCAGTGGCTTAAACTCACATCGGGCACATGTGCATGCATGCCCAAGATCCTGAGAGAATGGAGGAGAAGGAATTGCAGCGTGTTCATCCCCACTAGGGGGTGATTTCTCACTTTCTGTCTGTCTCTCTCTGTCTCTCTGGTGAGTGCACATGCCCTATAGCAAAAACCTCTCAAAAACAAACAAACAAACAAACAAAAAACAAAAACAAAAAAAGAAACTTCACAAAACTTCAGAAGAATGTCTTACTTAGCTCATAAAAATGTGAGAAAGTAATGAAGCAGGTTTTCTCTTAATAATTCATCTTATCAAAGTATCTGTACTCTGATTTAGAGAAAAATCAGGGTCCATTCCTGAAAATTACTCTAGAAAGACCCAGATGACATTTGAGTCTGAATTGACAAGCTCCCTTATAAACCGGTTTTCACACTGTTGCTGCTGATTAGTGTGGTTGTACGTGGTGACTCACTTCTTCAGGAGGCTCCGACTATTTCCATATCTAAGGAAACAAGCTATGTTGGAAGACAGTAATCACACAAGTAAAATACAACATAGTTGGATAATTCAGTTATGATTAGACATGAAGACATCCCTATTTATAATGTTTCCTATGCGTAAAATAACATTGGACTAGATTTTAGATCATTTTTCACCTTTAGAGAAATACAAATGTGAAACTCTAGGATGATTAACGTATCTGTAATTGCTTTTGGTTCTGTCCTGAGCCTGGTACCAAGCGGAGATTGCCAGGACTTGCAGACTGTGTTGTCTCACATAATGCAGACAAATCCCTGGCAGTTCTGAGCCTATTAGGGTGATTTTTACCATGCATATTTTAATCTCTGTGTTAGAATTCTAATCTCCAGATGTTACAAGAATTAAACCATCCTTTACTCTTCAGTAAGTCAATTTGCCAGAATATTTTATGTACCTCCAAGTATCTAGGCTGTAACTTTGAACTTTATGTTATCATTCTTTGCTCTATATTTTGATGTCAACAAAATTTAACATCCCCCATTATATCATTAATAATGATTTCAAGACCTTAGATACTATGTATTCCTTCACATCTTCAGGTCTGAATGTCTGCCCAGGCCAGCAATGTATGTGAAAAATTACCAGGAAGTGATGTTGGATAGTAGGAAACAATGATGACTAACGTATTCAGTGGTCACATTTGGCCTGTAGGCCTCCAATTTATAATCTTGCTAATCTTACTTTTAAAATAAATTGTTCTTTCTAGTCAAATTTTTGTGGGCTGAGATTAGAATCCAGGTCTTCCAGGGACCAGCAAATGGCAGAATGGTTACGTCACTGGACTCCCACATAGTCGACTGTGGTTTGAGTTCTGGACCTGGTGGCTTAAAACTCATGCTGGGTGTCTGTGTATGTGTGCCCAAACTTTTGAGAGGAGAATGGAGGAGAAGGGATTGTAGCATGGATATTCCCCTTGGGGAGCAGTGATTTCTCACTTTCTGTTTCTCTGTCTCTCCGGTGAGCACATATACTTTATAGCAAAAAAATCTCTCTCCTAAAAATAAAAAAGAATTCAGGTTTCCTTATTTCCAATTATTGATTAATTAAATATCTGTGAGGTCATCCTGAGATGGATACTGAACTTGAGCTGTGAAATACTGCTTTCTTTGGCCAAAAAAATGAAGATTTTTCTGCTGAGGCTTCCCCCTCCAGATTCATTTCTAGTGGCCTCTATGCACTAAGTATCTAGACAGGTCCAAGTGAATAGGATCCAAATATCTGAATCCAATTAGGGTCAGAACATTCCTCTGTCCCACTGAAACTGATGCACAAAGAGTGAAAACAGAACAGAAGAGAGATCGCAGATCACTAACTTTGTACACCTCTGATCGCTCAGATTGAACTTCAAGAATTAGTAAGAAATACACCATCCATTAGATGACTAGAAATCACTGCAAGGTCACAAGAAATATGGGAAAGCAAAAAAAAAAAATAGCTCTCCTCCAAAGGAAAAAGATAACTCCTCTTCATCCTTAGACATACAATGAAATTGATAGGAATGTCTGATAAAGAATTTAGAATATTCATAGTGACAAAGCTAACAGAGATGGAAGAGAAAAGAGACAATGAACTGCAGAAGAGTCAGGAGAAAGGAACCGATGAGTTCCAGGAGGTGAGGAAATTCTTGCAAGATCTAAAAGAGGAAATACACACTATAAAAAAAGAATCAAATGGACCTGTTAGAGATGAAGGCTATAATACAGGAAGCCAAAATCTCCCTTGAAAGTATTAAAAGCAGACTAGATCATACAGAAATTGAATCTCAGATGTAGAAGAGAAAATTGCTGGCCTAGGAAAATCCACCACGAAGACTGAGAAAATAGCCCCCCAAAATGAGAATAATATACGAGAAGTACTAGATACCATCAAACATCCAAACATTCAGATAATTGGTATCACAGAAGGGGAAGAGACTAATAAAGACATTGACAATCTAGTCCATGAAATCCTGTAGAAAACATTTCAAACCTAGAAAGGCATTTGAAGATCCAGTCCCAAGAAATACAAAGGTCTCCAAATAGAATCAACCCAAGAAGATCTTCTCCATGGCACATTATAGCCAGATTGACCAAAACCACAGAGAAACACAAGGTACTAAGATTGGAAGAGAGAAACATCAAGTTACCTATAAAGGATATCCCATCAAGCTAACAGTGGACCTCTCATCAGAAACAATGCAAGCAAAGAAAGAATGGGAAAATCTATTCAAAGTGTTAAGGGAAAAGCAATTTCAACCAAGAATACTGTACTTGGCAAGATTATCCTTCATATGGGAAGAAAAGACAAGAACATTCTTAGATAAACAAAACCTGAAATAATTTACCAACACCAGACCAGATCTCCAAGAAGTTCTCAAGGGAGTGCTATAGCAGGAAAATTAAATACATACACACAGAAATAAGAGTTCAGAAACTAAAAAAATGGCCAACTTAATGGTAGGGACAAGTCTAGAGTTGAATATTATATCCCAGAATTTAATTGGGAAGATGGAACAACAACAGAAGATAGATTAAGTACATGAGACTGAACTGGTGAAATAGAATTTTAAGAGTTTTGACTAAAACATTGTTGATTTTCTTCTAGGCTTTGTTTTCCAGTTTTAAGGACTTTTGTCTTGTCTTGAGCTGCCGATAGATTCATGTTCCTACTATTTGAACAGAATCAACCTGTTTCCTGGCTTTAAGTTTTAAGTTCCTTAGCATTTCTTTGATTTATTAAAGCTAAAACTGCTTTTCTTGACATTAAAAATATATTAAAAATACCTATTTAATGACTGTAGTAAGCTATATAGCATCAACTAGGTGCTACCTTATAGTATATTCATTCTGCTCAGAGTTTCATGCCTAAAGTCAGACATGTATTCACAGATATGAATATACCAGCTAAACTTGCTATTGAAAGTAGTTAGATTATTTAAGAAATTTTGTGAATCAACAAAATGTGGGGAAAAAAGGGGGAAAAATCTATCAAGTGACACTTCCATCAGACATTTTTGAATATTTACTTAATTTATCGTGTTCATGCTATGTACTTACAAAAGTGGACTTGAGGCCAAGAATAATAAATACACACATATTATACATAAAAGAGGAGGATAAAATAAAGATGAAAAAGATGCTTAAAATCGCAGGGGAAAAAGGAATAACATTTTAGAAGAAACCTGAGATGAAACATGGCAGCCAAATTTTATAAAAGAAGAAAAACAAATGGAATATATGATTGTCTAGCAGTATCTATCTATCTTGCTTTTGATGACCTTAATTGGTTGAAAGATATCCTTGGAAATAGTTCAAAGCAATAATAGTTGTAAACTGAGTGAACATATGGAAAGTTAGGGAAGTCTTAGCTGCCAAGACTGCAGAAGAAATAGAATTTTATAAGGCAGGAGTGTGTGCAGTTGTGCATGCACGTGCATGCATGTGTGTATATGGAATGTTTCCAGTAAAGGAAACAGCAGATACATAGACATATGTTCTGTGAAGGGTGAGAGAGAAGATAAACATGAATAGAATAATGAGAGCCTCTGTAGTCAGGATGAGGCTGAACAGTAAGCAGTGGTTTGTAGGCCATTGCTTAGGAGTTTGTCTATGTCCAAAGAAGAAAGAGAAGCAATGGGAGACGTTAACCTGGGGCTGTGAGTGGAGAAGAAGGGTCCCATGATCAAATCTACCATTTGAGAAGATTACTTTGACTACTATGTGGAGAGGCAGACTAGAATGAGTCCTGAATAACCAGTTAAGAAGCTATTGAAACAATTTATGTGAGATGGTAGAAGTTTGGAAAAGGGAGCCAGTATAGGAGATGAACAGATTTAAGATATGGGCAGACTTTAACATATTTAAAAGATGGGGGCCAGAAGGTTATGCTGTTTAAGTTGTTGAACTTCCACATGGCTGACTATAATTCAAGTCCTGGGCCTGGGTGCCTTGAAATTCATGCTGAACACGTGTGTGGGTGCCCAAAATCCTAAGAGGAGAAGGGATCACAGTATGTCCATCCTCCCTGGGAGGTGATCTCACACTTTCCCTTTCACTGTCTCTCTCCATCTCTCTCCAATGAGTTCAAGTGCCCTCTAGAAAGAACTGTAAAAAAATATTTAAGAGATGAAATTGGCAGTAATAAGAATGGATGTGGAAGGACAGTGAGAGAGAGAGAGGTTTAAGATGATTCTAATCCTTAGATTGTACTTGGTTGGATGACTGTGCTATTCAGGAAAGTGGGGAACACTGAGAAAGGATCAAATTGGGGGTGAGGGATAGAGCATGTTCTCATACTCTTTGAGGTCAGGAGCATGGTCTCATTTATGGAACCTCTCAGTTCCAGTATAGTACCTCACACTTAGTAGATACTCAATAAATGTTCTATCAATAAATTATGCATTCCTTAATGGACAGGTCGAATTTCAATGCTGTTGAGATACCCAAGTAGTGATATCAAATAGATGTGTGAACTTACGGTGAGCTAAGCTAGGCTTTAGAACAGAGAGACTTGAGATCAATTAACATGTAGATGTAAGATGCTGAGATTTCCTAGGTGTAAAAGTAGAATAAGAAATGGAAAGGGCTTGGGACAGAGCTTATAAGAATACCAGCCTTTAGAGGTTGTGGAGAGGTTGCCAGAAAAAGGACAAAAAGGCAATTCCAGTTATGTAGGAGAAAAACAAAGAATTAGGCTCAGAAAACCTAAGAGAAAAGACTAAAATGGTTCAGAGAGCTAAAAATGTTATGAGGTTTAGCAATATAGAGGTTCTTAGTGACTTTAGTGAAGCTGTTCAAGTGGACTGCTTGGGGTGGGAGCTAAATTAGAATTTATTGAAGAGTGAATGGTAGATGGAAAGAAGAGAAGCAATGGTTTGGAGGCAAATGATGTAGACATTTGATCATCAGTAAAATACTAGAAAGGCTAACTAAAAACCCAGGAAATTCAGGAAACTGGAATGTACTTTAACATAAATATTTGAGACACAGAGAAATGTTGTTCAATTATTCACCAAACATTTACCATGGACCTTTTTGTTTCAGATTCTGTGCTAGAGAAACATGGCACACTCATCACTTTCCTTTTCTCATGTAGCCACTATGATTGGTGTCATCCAAAGCTCTGTACTTCTGTTGCTTCTTGCTATATTGAAAGGGCTAGGAAGAATATAGGTTAAAATCCTGTTCTGTGTGGAATCCCTTCTAGTGTGGTTGCTTCTTCAAAGATTTCAATCGTAACTGAACAAATGAGGTGATTTCATTGCCATCCTGAAATCCCTTAACGCCATAGATTAATGAGAGTCCCAAGTCAGTGAAGTGCTCTCTTCTGGTGTTGGTCAGTCTGACTCCAAAGCTAGTGAACAGGTACTTCCTCCAGCACCAGGTGGAGTAGCAGGAGTGCTGTTCCTGGTAAAATGAGCATGGTTGCCTAGCAACAGGAGGAAATGCTATTGCCCATCAGTGTGTGAGCACAGTATATTCTTGCTCAAAGTGCTCGGTGAACACCATATTACATGGACGCTCCATATCACCTTTGGAAGCTGTGGTTCTGAGACTGGGAAGCTGGGCTGTCTTTGGATGCTCAATTTGGAAAAGAAAGGGAGATACAGGATGCAGTCATCTGGCTACATAGATAAGTAGTGAAAAACAGGATTTGGATTTCTGGCTATGGCTTAAGCTACAGGAATAATGGGATCCTGGCAAAGGATAAAGTCTATCTCATGAAGACAAGAAATAGTGTGTCTGGCAGGCATGCAGTTTTTACTAAATATGAGGAAATGTGAGACAAATGCCTAGATAAAACTGAAAAACAAAAAAATAAAAAGTAGATTTATAAAGGACACCAGGTGTGAAGTAGAAAGAACCACAGTGGGAAAGACATGAAGAATGAAAATGAAATTTTAATACAAGGCAGTAATTTATCATCGAGCTATTATTAAGATTCAGAAGTGTCATGCAAGGTGGGTCTTTTTGTAGTATCCAATTGTCCTGAAAGGATTTGGGACAAATTACACATTATCACAGTATAGATTAACAAATAGGCCTTCTAAGGAACACTTAAAGAACAAAGAGCTTCAAAAACTGGAACATTTTTGCTGTCTTATCATTCCATGGAGAGGTAGCAGGGACCAGGATGCTACAGAACCCTTGGTGTGGGTCTGTGTTTCAGTGATGGACCTTCCTCTCCTATAGTTTTTCCTTTTTGTAGAGAAAGGGACAGGGAATAATTTTGTCAGTTGGGGAATAATCAAACTGCTTGGGGCCAGGTAGTCAAAAAACAGAGCTGTCTCAAAGATCAACCTGCCCAGGATCTAGAAACTTTGGGGCCCATTGCGTATTGCAGCCCATGCTGGAGGTGGAGGCTCCCCATTCCATGGGAAGCTGAATGTGGGTACCTCCTCTCCTGCTGCAAGAAAGAGGACCCATTTCTAGTTAACTCCCAGACAAACTGGACTTGTAAACAGTTTTTCTTGTTGCCCCACAGATAGGACAGAATGCATGGTTAGAATACAACATAGAAAGGGGATGTTTTGTTAGAGCAGATACTGTAACAGATACTTCATTACCCTCTCATATTCAGTCAGCTCATAAATGCCATCGATTAGAGCTTCAGACATTTTTTTAGAGGATTTTTTTTTTTTTGCTGCTATGTGTTCTCACCATAAAACAAAACAAAACAAAATAAAAAACAGAGAGACAGAGAGAGACAGAAAGCGAGAAATCACCTCCCCAGGGGATGGCCATACTGCAATCCCTTCTCCTCCATTCTCCTCTCAGGATCTTGGGTACGCACGCACACATGCCTGGCATGAGTTTAAACCACTGGGTCCAGGACTCGAACCACATGGGAGTTCCGCGACATAAACATTATGCTAACTGCTGGTCCCTAGCTTCAGAAAATTTTTAAACTGGTTGTTAAACAATGATTATTAAAGATTAAATTATGCCAAAGTATGATTAAATAAATTATATTAAAACAAAGTTAATGCATACTTACAACCCATCACTTCCTATTTGTTGTACTACATTTTATCTTTGTTTATGTCCCCTGTATCTGTATGGGGAAAAGCACTCTATGGCGAAATATTGGTATGCAGCTCTGCTACTCTTCTGAGTGCAGTGGTCAGAAAGGTAGCATTTGGAAACTTGAAATAAGCCTCAGTGGGAGTTTGTAGTATCTATAAAACACCAGGAACCAGGCCCTTTTGCACAGGACAACAGTCATTCCACGTTTACCTGCACCCTACGGCCCTCATGCCTTGAACTTGGCCATTGGCCATTTCATTGTACTCTAGCATAGAGACTCCGACAGTGGAACTGCCAGTGTCTGCATCTCGTGCCAGAGGACTTTCTCTGGAAGGTCACTTTATTCCTGCCTATCTGTGTTATCAGCAATAATTACCCTCAGGAGCAGCCCTCACTAGGGAAGGATAGGCATAAATACCCCTAGCTCCATTGACCCTCAAATAGGATCATTTTGAGGCAAGTGTTTTATACTATTTTTCAAGGTGTTCCCACAAGATTAAGTTTCAGTTGCTGACTACAGGGACATAGTTCCCATTGTGCTTTTTACTGACTGCCCTCCTTTCCCATATCATTTCTTGTCATCTGTACTGGTGTTCCCTCAACCTTGCCTCAAGGCCTGCTTTGGAAAGAGTTGTATAAAGGAAAGAAAGTAGTGATGTGTGGATAGTGGAAGCATACTGGAGAACTTTTGGGTCAGATTAAGAGAAACAGCAGAAGTATGGTGTCCTGTGAGAATCAACAATAAAACATCCAGCCAGATGGCAGGCATGGATGATGATTTTCTAATAGCTATCACAAAATTGGCAGGGAAGCAAGATAGAGTAGTCATGAGGGATTTCAACTGTATTTGCCTAATTTTAATTCAGATTCTACTAAAAGCAGAACATATCTACTGAAAAAACACTTCCTAATAACCCACTACAAGTGTGCACCATGGTACGGGGTGCAGTAATGAATAAGACATTGCCACTGCTTCCAGGCACTTGTAACCCATAAGGGGATGTTAGAAGTACACACAGATATTTAGAGGTAAAAAGTAGCAAGTTTTAGAGAGCTGAGAATGTATATAGCTCTTGGGTGGGAGAGTGAAGGCTTGAAAGGAGAGGGAGCATTCTGGAAGAAGTGGTATTTAGATAAGACTTTGGGGAGTTGGAAGGATTTCAATAGAGAGAGATGGAGAGGAATGGAATTCTGGGTGGAGAAGATGTTGAGAACAAAGGCCTGAAACTGGGCATCAACAATTCTTGTGTTCATTTTCTTGGACACACAGAGCACACTTCTATATGGAGTCAGAGGAAAGCATGGGAAGGCAGAGGCAGGTTGTAGAGATTTGGAGGGAATACTGGGTAATTCTTGGCATATAGTAAATTTATGGATGCAGAGAAACTATAAGGTATCTGGGCTCCTGCAAAAGACTCCACAAAAGACTTTTATGACTCAACAGGGACAGGAATCTCTAAACAGTCAACCCTAATTATATATTGTAAATTTTAATAATGAGAAGTAAAGAGAGAGAGTTCTACTCAGCTTGGATTTCAAAAGGCATTTTAAGAGCATAGAGAGAGACATACGACCAGGAGTCATAACTTGAATATTTTGGGGAAGAGCAAGCTTGCAAAGATCTGAAGCATGAAGAAAAACAATGCATGATAGGAAAGGATTGCTTAATATAGCTGAATTGTGCCTCTTCCTCTGCCCCAAATTCGTATGTAGGAGCCCTAACCCCTCGTAACTCAGAAGGTGAATGTATTTGGATATAAAAAGTCTCTAAGTTGAGCAAGCAGGTGGTGCAGTGATCAAGGTGTGGACTCCCACATGGTTGACTGTGATTCAAGTCTCAGACCCCGTGGCTTGAAACTCACACCAGGCATGTGTGCTTGCATGCCCTCATTTTCTAAAAAAAAAGTTTTTTTTTTTTTTTTTTTTTTAAGAATCATTTTATTTAACTTTATTCATTCACTCATTCATTCATTCATTCATTTAAATTTGACCAGAGAGGGACAGAAAGAGAGAAAAAGTGAGAAAGCAAGCTGCCAGGTCCAGGACTCAAACTGTTGTCGGACATGTGGGAGTCCAGCGCCCTTAACCACCAATGCCACCTGCTGGCTCCATGTGCCCAAAATTTTGAGAGGAGAATGGAGGAGAAAGGATTGTGGCATGGCCACCTCCCCTTGGGGGGGGGTGATTTCTCACTTTCTGTCTCTCTAGTGAGTGCACATGTTTTAGAGCAAAAATCAAAAAAAAAAAAAATAGAAAAGAAAAGGTCCTTAAGTTAAAATGAGGCCATTTCGGTGGTCCTTCTCCAAAAGAACTGGTGTTATCATAAGGAGTGGAGACTCAGGTACAGACATGTGTAAACACGGGAAGGTCACATAAGGACACGGTGAGAAGGTAGCCATCTGCAAACCGATGAGGGGGGCTTCTGGAGGAAACAACCTTATAGATAGTCTGATTTTAGATACTCTGATATCTAACCTTCAGAACTTTAAGAAAATAAATTTCTGTATTTTATGCCACTCGGGCTGTGGTACTTTGTTAGGGCAGCCCTAACAAGCTAATACACTTGACAGGAGGTGAACAATGAATGGAACCTTTGGCTTGGGGCAGATGATACTGTCAATCCTCATTATTCTCAGGCCCCTTATTTGCCAATTTACCTGCTGTCTAAAATTTATTTGAATCCTCAAAATCAATAGTTGAAGTGCCTTTTGGTCATTTGCAGACATGCAGAGAACAGTGAAAAACTCAAATGGCCAGATGTACATTTTTCTACCTTAGGTCGAATGCTCTAATCTCTCTGTCATGTTTTCCATATTTTTGTGCTTTTTTGTTGGTAATTTCACTGTTAACGATGGCCCCAAATGAAGTGTGGAAGTGCTGAAGGCTGTGATATACTTCATAGAGAAAATATGGGTGTTGGATAGCTTCCTTCAGGCATGAATTATCATACTGCTGGCCATGAGTTCAACGTTAATGTATCAACAATGTATGTTGAATAAGGATGCTTTTCAAAAGAAACACAAGGTTATGATTAATTGATGAAAATATTGTGACCAGAGGTTTACAGAAACCTAACCTTGCATGTCCCCTAAGAATAATATGTCTGAATTTGCTAATTCCGTATTTGTGGTGACTCTGTAGAAAGTAACTAACACGAATGACAGCACTCTAATTAGTGATGTGAAAGGATTGAGGAGAAGTCTAGCTTTTTAAATTTTGTGTTTACCTTCTCCATCAAGAAGGTTATTACAAATGGAAAATGTGGAAGTAATTTTAGAGAAGAGCTAGTCAGTGAGATTACCTCAACATTGAAAGTGAGCTCAGTTACACAGCGGTGATGCTGAAAAGTTTATACTTGGCCACTGAGCATTATTTCTGTTTTATGGATAACAGAAGTACTACAATAAAGATTTTAACAACCCAGGCCAGTAGACTTGATATTGGTTCATTAGTGAATTCAGGAAGTTCTGATGACCGAATAGCAGTCAGAAAAGAGAGCAGTATGCTTTAGCATCTAGTAAGGATTCTCATTTCAAGATGTGCTAACTTCAGGTCCAACTTTTTTAGTGTGTGTGTTTAAATGATAATATATGTAATGTAGGCTAGATGCTTTTTCATGGTATACCTGCCAAATTCAGGAAATATTTAGCTTTTATCTTTGTTATCATTACAGTCAGGACATAGTGGTCCCATTGCCAAGGTCGTCACCACGGGGTTCTGCTATTGCTCTTTAGGGCTCACCCCAAATCCACTGCAACCTTGGCTGTTCATCCTCATGCTGGATTTCTCTCAGTCCTCATCAGTCAGAGAAAATTTGCTGGCACATGTGAGGTCTCCTAAGAACAGGTGTCCCATTACATCCTCATCTTGTTAAACATCATTTGCACTAGGAGGAAACTGCAGAATAATAAAGGCAAAGTGGCTTTTTACTGTAGTGGAATTCTTAATGTAGTCTCAATTCAATTCAATTATAATTTTTAGTCCCATGGATAGCCTCCTGTTTCCCAGGAGCTATCAATCAAAGCTTTTCACATTGTTGTAATTGGTCTACCCCAGGACTATCTACACAGAATTTACCGGAAATGGACATTATTAAACACACTGATTCCTGGCTTTATCCCAGTCCTACAGAGTTGGAATCCCTAGGAGAAGTAGGAATCTCAATTTCAACAAGCTTCCCAAGTGATTGAAGTTTTAGTTATAAAAATAAAATGATCTTTGAGAAAATTCAGTGGACTAATGGTCCCACCAAATATTCATGATTTGGCTTAAAAGTAATCATTGTATTTATTAGGTTTATATTTATATGAGTCCATCTGTTGAATAGATATTTTAACTAATACTTCAAAATCTATTTAGAACTTTATCTTAAATAGGTATTTCTCTACACAAATATTTGCAAGCAAGGTATGTGTTTATAAAAATGTATCTGTATGTTAGATTGCCATTCATCCAACTTTTTTTTTATACCAAGTCTTCAACTAATAATGTAGACTAATTTTCTTTTAAAAAAAAAATCAACAACTCTAAGCCAAATACATGTTAAGGCTAGATTAAGATTTGCTTAGAAATCCTGTATGGAATAAAAGAAATACCACAGCTGCAAAGAATACTTAGTCCTGTGCAAAAATCTTTTCATTTAAACAATCTTTAGATAACTAATCATTTAACTTTTTCCTGTACTCCCAGGCCTCAAGACATTTCCTGATGATTATTCACACCTGGGGTTTTTCTTTATCTTTAGAAATTTTTTTCTCTGGCTGTATTGAAAATGCAAATTTATATAAACTGCGAGAGACTGTTATTTTAAGAAGGATTTTAAGACTCATCATCCTAAGTGCCAAGTTGTAAAATACAAAGTACAACATTTTCCATCTTACCCATAGGAGAAATATTATATATAATTACAGTTTAATGTTACACAATTAGCTGTGCATTTATTCTTTCTTGTATAATTCACCGAATAACTATCAGATATCATTTATCAATGTAAATGCCATTTGAGTTGTATTTTTATTTAGCGATTATGCTAATCTGAAAATTTTAGAAAGGCATTTAATTGTAGCATATCAGAAAAGCAACTAGCTATGTTAGTGCCTGAAAATTTCTCTGTCATATCATTTACTTATCATTATTTTGTGAATTTCAGTGTTAGCAAAAGCTAGTTTGGTTTTTATGAATTGGAATTTAAAACATGGGATAGAGATTCCTTAGAAAATAAATAATTATTTAAGTGTTATTTTTGTAAACATACAGATGGTTTACTAATATATGCCCACTACTAATAGTACCACTTTGTATTTGTTTAATAAAAGAATTCATTGAACATCACACACACATACACACACAAATGAGAATTCTTATTTTTCTTATGTAAGTTAGTTATCATTTTATACTTGATTTAATTGTATGTATGCTTTCTGTGTATATACTTAATAAATATTTAAATTCTTTAGTTTTAGCATGGTTGTTTATAATTAGTTTATACATATTGAAATAAATGTGTGAAATACCATAAGAGAATACTATGTAAAAACCCCTTTTGAGGGACCAGCAGTTAGCATAATGGCTATGTAACTGAATTCCCATGTAGTTGACCACGGTTCAAGTCCCAGACCCGGTGGCTTAAACTCATGCTGGGTGCATGTGCATGCGTGCCCAAGATCCTGAGAGGAGAATGGAGGAGAAGGGATTGAGGCATGGCCATCCCCCCTGGGGTGTGATTTCTCTCTGTCTCTGTGTTTCTGGCTAGTGCATGCACCCTATAGCAAAAACCTCTAAAAAAAAAAGAACCCTTTTGAAAAGCTACATTCATTTAACTTTGTCTATTAGGCGTTCTATCAAATACTATTAGCTAACTGTACCAACTATTAGGTTGTTGGTAAAGTCATCATGTATTTTTCTATGTGTCACAATGCAAAAATACATCATGACTTTCTTGGAGACCCAATAATTTATTAATGTTGATTTTTATTTTACAAACATAGCAGACATAGATGCCATACACATGAGTACTAGCGTGTCACCCTTGGCCTACTCTTGAACAATAACACAGTTGTTACAAATATAAATATATTTTTAAAATTTATAATGGTATAGTATCAATATGTTAAACTAGAATCAAAAGCATATATGTATGATTTGTACAGATTAAAACACTATTTGGGATTACCCTGTGATTTGTTACATGCATTCAAATTTTCTTTAGTTACTCTCTGTCCAAACCACACTTTGGAAAGATGGGAGGGCACTTCATGTTAACAGGGGAAAAAGAAAGCATAAAAGAAAAAGGATATGGGTCTTTAGAAGCTTTGAACATCTGATTATTGGAAAATTCATACACATATTTATTCCGTATATACATATTACATTCTATTGTAACATATTTATGTATGTATGTGCTTAGGAGAATTACTGGGCTTTTTTTTTTCTCCCTCAGTCTATAAAAGCTTAATTATCATATAAGCTCAAAAGAAACATTTTTAGAACTTCTTGTAGAAGGTTGAGGGTCATAAGTCTCTTCAACTGATTTCTTTTAACATTAATCTTTGCTTAAACTTCACTAAATTATGAGTTATAGAAAAGAAAGCCTTTCCCTCAAAAAAGAAAGAACAAAAGAATAAAAATTGCTGAAAACCTGAACACTACATTCCTATTCACATCACTTTAATAATTTATTGAGTGCAGGGCCAACAGTATGAAATTTTCATGTATGAGTATCATCTAGCCTTATATAAAAATAACACATGGAAATAAGGCCAAAGATAAATCACAGATACCAGTAACTCCTGGCTATAATTCTTTATATTATAACAATAAAATGCCATTTATAAAGAAAAACATTTTTGGTTATGGAAACTAAACAATTTCATTATTGTTCATAGAATATTTCTTTAAATTCAGAACTATATCATTACATTATAAAAGCCAAAAGTGGAGCTAATAATACAGTCATTCCTGCCTTAAGTGTATTTGGGACTAGAAATAAGGTAGAGCATTGTAAAATTCTATTTTTCTTTTTTATATTCAAGATCACTTGTTAAGAAATTTGTGTTTTGGACGGACTGGACAATCTTTGGGAGATTTTAAAAACGTGTGTAAGACCTCATTTGAGTGTTTTATTCTGATGTAGGCCTTCAAGTTTAGGGAAAGGATTTCACCTGAATAAATATGTGAGATTTTACCCCAAGGTTAACGGTTAATGTTTTCACAAATGCTCTGTGTGCGTATGAGAGAGAAGAGAAAGTGAGCAGGAAAACCGGAAAGAGTCCTGGGGCATAAAGAAGAGAAAAGGACAATGTGGAGGGATGGAGAAACATTTATATTCACTGAATGCTGTCATCTAAGTGTACTTCCAAAGGGCTTAATTTTAAAATAATAAATTCACAAACATATTTGACTGCACTGGTTTTATCTCCTAAGAAGTTAAAGGAAGGAAAAAATCTCAGTGGATCTCCTTTTATTATTGGTGGTGCAGGAGATAAGACTTAGAGACTACGTGTGGTTCATATGAATCTCTGAATCTGTAATAACTGTATCATAATAGGGTTCCACAGAGATGCCAGAACCTTCTTTCAACTAGCAAAAAGCATTTCCAAGACCCTAGGACAGGTTTGAATATATCACTAAGTTTTGCATATAATGGGCTTCAGCACTGGCCGCAATTCCCAGATCACGCTCAGTCTTTCCTGTCCTGTCAGGTGGAGACAATGGTGGAAGGCCTTTGCCAGGGTAATTGCCCCCCCCCAACTCCTGCTTCCAGGGAAAGGCTTAACCTTTGACCTTATTTTGATCTGCAGCTTAGTTCTCCATCACACTGCGTTTAGCTGTCCATGGAGGCCATTCCTTCTCTTTTTGTCCCTCCAGGGATAAAATAAAGAACAGGAGTAATAATAATGATAATAAATGGCTACAATAATAATTGCTGCAGCAAACATCAGGCTAAGTGCATTCTACAGAGTGACCTGCTGGGCTTACTTTCAGGACACTGCATCCATGGAGCTGGAGCATGGGAGCATCACTGTGCCACTGCTTTCCAAGAGGAGATCAAATTCCTGCCACCCTTTTGGTGTACCTGGAGATGGAGGCTGCTGTATTTAGTGCAGTCCATGCAGGATCAGGATTAGAACACAGCATCCATTTCCTAGAGCCACCTTTTACATGCCAGCTAAGCATATTACTTAGCCCCCCATTTGTTTCAGCTTTCTAGTGGGTAAAAGAGTATAATAATAGTACCTATCTCATAGAGATATTGGAAGGATTACATAATACCTATAAAAGACAGAACAGTATATGGTATATAGCACTCAAATATTGAGTAGCTATTATTTGTATTAAGGAGGTTGTCTATTTGTTTATTTTTTGGAGAGCTTTTTGCTATAGGGCATGTGTGCTCGCCAGAAAGACACAGATAGACAGAAAGTGAGAAATCACACCCCCCCCCCGGGGGGATTGGCCATGCCGCAATCCCTTCTCCTCCATTCTCTTAGGATTTTGGGCATGCACACACATGTGCTCGGTGTGAGTTTAAGCCACCAACTCTGGGCCTCGAACCGTGGTCGACTACATGGGAGTCCAGTGACATAACCATTACGCTAACTGCTGGTCCTGAGGTCCATTAAATCTGAAAGTGAAGCGCTGTTAATGATGATCTGTGTCACCCATCCAATAAAGACTTACAGAAGTAGGGAAGGGTGGGTAGATAACATTTAGCAGAGCTTCCCCAGAGACCACTGGATAGGATGCTACAGCAGGTGGGCAGCAGCTCTTTCCTCATCATGCTCCTTACCATTAAGTGTCAGAATAAATAGCCAAGGCAGGAGTGATCTCTCTCTACCCCTCACAAAAGGCCGGCCAAACCCATTTGTTCTTGGTCTGATTATGTTAAGAACCCTGTGTTCAGTTTACTGCTATGGATTATGTCCTCCCCAGTGAATTGTGACCTCCAGTCATTTCTTTTACATCTTTACTGGTGTAATTCTGTTTCTGGCTTTTGGTCTGGGATGTTACTATTGAAATACCTGGCTTAATATTTGAAGACTGCATAAAACCATGTCAAGATGGAAATAATATATGTAATAGGAAGTAGCTCATGGGTCACATAGAGTGGAAGTTATGATGTTTTTTTAGATGGTCTCTATTTGGTATCCAGAGCTAGAGACACTTTAAAGAAGAATCAGCAGTTGAACATACCGTGTTGATGAAATTTTGCACTAAATAAGCTCAGTTTATTTTGTTTTCAGGGAAATATGTTTGTTCCTCAGGCTATTTAATCTATTCTGTACTCGAAAGGCAAACGAGTTTCTGTTCATAATGCAAATTGTGGTATTTAAAAAAATTGACAATATAAGATTCTTCAAAATATAGAAAATTAATAAATGGGAACTCTGCCATCAGTACATTATCACTGATATTTAAATACTAGTCTTCAACGTTTTTGCAATTTATTATCATCTGCTGTTTGTCCTCTTGGAAAAAAAAAGATGAAAATATCATTTAAAATATTGTATAATATGTTTCTTTTCTATACATATTAAGGTCTTTTGTATGGAGTAGTAATGGAATATGCTTGAAGTGATCAAAATTTAATGGACCGTAGAGCATTTATAGGCCAGAAGCTTTAGAATGAAATGCAAACAGCATTACATGTCTAAATTTATTTTCTCCCAGACTTTCATCTTCCAGTGATTTTCTGCAAGAATGGTATTAGGGTCTTGTTGAGAACATTTAATAGAAGCTATAATAGATAATAACCAACTCTGTAATTAGTCATTTCAAGACAGAGGTACACTTTGAGCCACTGATAAGAATTGAATTGTGTCACTACATCATGTTTTCATTCTGCTGTCACAACCTGGTAATCCATATTCATAGTCTCCTGGTGCTAAGCTTATTGCCCATTTAACACAGATGTGGGAGAGATATGTATAACCTCCTCAGCCTTTGATCCCTTCTTATTTTTTGTTTGAGAAAATAGCAGAGAGAGTAACTGTAGAGTGAGGATAACGATATAAAGTATCTTAGTGGCAAAAATTATCAGAAGATTAATTTGGTATGTGCATAAAAATATATATATTTACATACATAAGCAAAAGAAATGCTATTATAGTTAAATGTAATGTTCAACCATAATTTTCTCAAATAGTTCTGATTTTTTAGTACTATGATAATACTTTTAAATACTATAATAAAAATTTTCCCCCCCAAGGGAAACCTTCATTTTCATGTCTCCATGAAAGACACTGGTCCGTCTTTTCCACAGAATAAAGTTAGATTTTACAATTTTAGTTACATTGGCTATATTGCATTTCCAGTTATGTATGTGTAAATATATGTTATTTTTTGTTGTTGTTATTATTGTAACACATGTTTCTATGTAGTTGAATTCAACCAATGTTGATTGAGCCCTTCCTTTGAGTCTAGCTCCCTAGAAGGTGGAATGTAATCAGGTGCTCCAAGGTTTCTGAGAGTGCAGGATCCCTGAGGAGGAAGAGGTGGTTTTCTGTAAGAAGTCAGAACAGACTTCATGATGATGACGGCATATGCACTTGAGGAATGGGTGGGATTTGTAACAAAAGGTACCTGGGCAAGTCAATCTAGGTGTGTGCGCCCTCCAAGGAAATCCAAGCCCGGGGAAATACAGAGCATGTTCTGGTTTCAATTAGTCCAAGAGCATTTTCCGCTCAAATGGTGATATTTGACTGGAGAGATTGGTATGCTTTCTGTGAAGGTGTTTGGAAGTATTTGAAGACTCTGGTTTTTAACTAGTGAATAGGAAGCCAGAGATGTTTATTAAACAAGGAATGATGTGATCTAATAAAGCACTATGACTTTCCAATTATAGGTACCAATACACATACCTTATTTCCCTTTAAAATGTAAAATTCTACCTAAGGTTTTTTTTGCTATAGGGCGCGTGCACTCGCCAGACCAGACTGGGTGGGATTTGTAACAAAAGTTACCTGGGCAAGTCAATCTAGGTGTGTGCGCCCTCCAAGGAAATCCAAGCCCGGGGAAATACAGAGCATGTTCTGGTTTCAATTAGTCCAAGAGCATTTTCCGCTCAAATGGTGATATTTGACTGGAGAGATTGGTATGCTTTCTGTGAAGGTGTTTGGAAGTATTTGAAGACTCTGGTTTTTAACTAGTGAATAGGAAGCCAGAGATGTTTATTAAACAAGGAATGATGTGATCTAATAAAGCACTATGACTTTCCAATTATAGGTACCAATACACATACCTTATTTCCCTTTAAAATGTAAAATTCTACCTAAGGTTTTTTTTGCTATAGGGCGCGTGCACTCGCCAGACCAGACGGAGAGAGACAGAGAGACAGAAAGTGAGAAATCACCCCCCCCAGGGGGAATGGTCACACAGCAATCCCTTCTCCTCCATTCTCCTCTCAGGATCTTGGGCACGCACGCACACGCGACCTGCGTGAGTTTTAAACCACTGGGTCCGGGACGCAAACCGCGGTCGACTACGTGGGAGTCCAGCGACATAACCATTACGCTAACTGCTAGTTCTCACCACTTACATTTTTTCTCTATGATTGAAGCGGCTAATTATATTTACAGCATCTAAATGCAAAACTATGAAAGATACGAAAGTTGATGCCAAGAGGGAAAAACTACCCTGGGGGAAAATTTTACAAATTTTACCATGGAAATTGGTAAAGCCTTAAGTAGAAATAGATCATTTGACAGAATGGATTGTTTAAGTAGGTATTTATCTATTTAAAGTCATCAAATTATTATTCAGTGATTTTATATAAACCATTAGTGTCTGAAAAAGAAACTGGTGAATCTTATGTCATTAGTGGTAATATATTTTAATTTGCATACAATAGGATTGATAGGGTGTTAAAGTTTGTAAACAGTTTTGTCAAGGGGGAACTAGCTCTAAATATCTCTTTTCACCATTCTAATTAATATAAAACCTAATTACAGTGCTAACAGAGTTTTTGGCTCATAGAAGGTATTTGATTTTATATGTAAATCTATCTGTCTACATGTATATCTGTCCTATGTCCTGCTTAGTTCCTGAAATGTTATGTACCTTGTCATGCATTTAATTATCTAAGGTAGTTTGCTCATCTTAAATGTATTTATAATAAAATTCTCCCAGCTTTTATTTATTTATTTTAATTCACCAGAGGGTACATGCACTCATCAGAAGGAGAGAGAGAGATAGTGATAAAGCACCCCTGGTGGGGCAAGGTCCTGCCATAATACCTTTTCCTTCACTTCTCCCTGCTTTCAGGACTTTGGGCACACGTGAACATACACCTGCTGTATTTCTCTCGCTACCCGGTCCAGGACTCAAACTGTGCAATTAGCCTTGTTAGATCAAGCCACCTCAATCATCACACCACTGCTGAACTGCCACCTTCAACGTTTTAGTATGGAGTTTTTTTCTAAAATTAAAGATAAAGGACTAGTACAACGAACATCTATGTAGACAGTACCTACTCTCAGCAATTGTTCATATTGTATAATAACATTTCTTTAAAAATGATTTTTGTAAAGAGGTTTTTGCCTTAGGGCATGTCCACTTTCTAGAAAGAGAGAGAGAGAGAGACAGAGACAGTGAGGGGGAAAGTGAGAAGTTACCCCTTGGGGAGTGGCCACGCCATAATCGCTTCTCCTCCATTCTTCTCCTGAAATCTTCGGTGTGCAGGCACATGCACCCGGCATGATTTTCAAACCACTGGGTCTGGGACTGGAACCATAGTCAACCATGTGGGAGTCTGGCGACCTAACTGCTACACCATCTGCTGGCCCCTAAAAATGATATGACACTTGGTAAATATTATTTGTTCTTCATGTTAACATTAGTTAGAGCTTTAGGCTAATCTTGGACAGAAAATTGAAGATTTGCTTATTAACTGGATTTAGTTAGATATAGTTAAATACACATAGTCCAACAATTGTTTATGGTATTTCAACTATTGATATAAAAACTGTGTTTTTTTCCTATCCTAATGTACCCAAATTTATATTGTTTAACTATAACATTTTTGTATGCAAAGATATTTCGTATCTAAATATTTGTAAAAGGAACATTTTTAAGTGACAGTAGCATTTGAAAATGACAATATAGTATTTTTAACTATGTAATTTGGAACCTAGCATTCTAAATCTGAGAAAATTACAAAAATATCTGGTGGGAATTAGTATTGTGTATCTTACATTCTACAAATGAGCTTATCTCTATACATACATGTAATCTATAATTCATATATCATTTATTTACTTAAAATATTAGGCTGTTGGTAAAGTCATGATGTACTTTCTATGCAAAAATGGGTCATGACTTTTCTGACAACCCAATAGTAAAACAGCAGCTCTTTTTACTTAATTAGCTTCTTCCATGGGCCACTTGTGGTAACCATGAAAGTTTTTAGTTTTCCTTCATGTTCATATACATTTTAAAATAGTTTTACATCCACAAATGTGAGCTTCAATTTTTTGCCTATCATGAGACATATTAATACTACATATTATAAACTTTTAAATTAATCAGAAATCACTCTTCTGCTTTTCTAAATTCTTAATTGCCTATGTGGCCAGAGGCTGATTTTAAGCAATGAGCTGAGACTAGAGAAGCTAAAACAGTGCTTGAAGGGTGAGTTCCAGTGAAACTAGAGGAAAGAAAATCAAGTCAGGGCACATTGATGGGATAAGAGCCAGCACACCTAGTGAGTCAGATGCAGCTTGATAGCAAGGAATCTGGAATATGTGGAGGGCAAGGGGAGGGGAGAGCCCTAAGTGAAACCTGAAACCTGCAGGGGCAGATGACTGGGAACAATGCAGGGTTACTGTCATTAAGAGTAATTTATTGTATATGTATTTTAAAATAACTAGAATAGAGGATTTTGAATGTTCCCAACACAAAGCAGTGATACATGTTTGAGGTGTAGATATGCTAATTACCCTGATTTGATCAATACACATTGTATTCATGTATCAAAAATGACACTGGGGCCAGGTGACAAGATGGTTAAGGCAACTGGAACCCACATGGCCAATTGCACAGTTTGTCTTGGACCCTGCGGCTTGAGAAACACACAGGGGATGTGTATGTATGCCCAAAATCCTGAAAGGAGAAGTAGAGGAGAAGGGATTATGGTATGACTATGCCCCAGCAGGGTGTTTTCTCATGTTCCTTCTCTCTCTATGACAAGTTCACACACCCTCTGGCAAATTAGAAAACAAAACAGAAACTGCATACTGCACACCAAAAACATGTACAGTTATTCATGTCAATTTAAAAATTATGCAGGCAAGAATAGCAGGGGCCCAGAGAGTGGTGGTGTTCTGACATAGTTTCAAAGTCAGCATACCTTGGCGTAAGGTTTTCAGTGTGCTTGCTTGTATTGCTCAAGTGTTCACTACCACTGCTGTGTTAATAAAGCCCTGTGGGCTGCAACAGCTGTGATAGTGCAAGGGGGAGGGCATTTCTGTGAGGTGGCTGAGCCTGCGTGGGAGGCCTGGAGTGACTCTCTGTCCAAGTTAAGTAGACTGGGCATGGCAACTTGTGCCTGTGGTCCTAGCTAGCTGAGTGTCTGGGGCAGTGGATCATGACATGGTGAGACCCTATCAAAAACACCCTTCTCTAAGTTTTCTTTCTCTCTCTCTTTTACAAAAACAAAATAAAACATGTGGGCTGCTGTTTTTGACATTTCCTGCATACTAACAGGGAATCACACTGTTTGATGTTTCTCAAAAACATAAATTGAACCCATTATCTCCTTAAGTAAAAGGGTTTCTGGAAATCAGAAAGATGTGTCTTAAATCCCATAAGAATCTGGATAACTTTCTTGTTTCTTTAAAAAAAAAAAAAAAAGACAGATTACCAGTTTACATATGGATTATGTATTCCATCTGTTTAAAGAAGGAAAGAAATGCCTGTTCCATACTGTCAAGACAGCATTTTTCCAAAGACAGATAATTTTTTTTTCCTTAAAACAAAAACAGAAACTTTAAGTTTTCAACTCTAGTAAGCAGACAATAGATTATAACCAGTTCATTTCAAACAAGGCAACTTCTCTAGATTACTTGAGTGAGCAGACAGCATGTGAAAATTTACATATACTTACACTGGCCTGCTTTTTTTTTCCAAATGCTTTTGGCTGGTCTTTCAATTCATTTCTCTCTGCATTAATATGTCTTGAACTCTGGAAAACATTTTACATATTTAAATATCCAATTTTTCTCAGTCTTCTTTATTTCCATGTGGCTTTTCCAAGTAGGATTCATCTGACATATAAAGCCTAGGATTTACAACATCCTTCTCTGGAAATAAATTGTAGGGAAGACAGCTACTCACTACTTTTGTATGAATGTGTGATTCATTAAAAGTTCACTAAATATTTATTGAGCAGTTCAAAGTGTTAGGAATTGTTCTAGACACCTAAGATATATCATGGAACAAAACCCTTGGTATACAACCTTGATGGAGATTGTATTCTACAGAATGAGATTGATAGTAAGTGTAATAAACAAAAACATGTTTTAAGTAGATATATCAGTATTATGTGTTAGAAGTTGATAATTACATACAGAAAAGAATGGAATTAAAATCAGGTAAGGAGGACTGGGAATGTGAAGGAGGTAGGTGGGCAGGTCTGTGATTTTAAATAGTGAAGTTAAAACAGGTTTTATGAAGAGGGTAGCATTTGAACTGAGCCTTAAAGGAAGTGAGGGAATTGGGCCTTGAGTATATAGAGACAGGAGTCCAAGGTAAAGGACATGGCCAGTGCTAAGTCGTTATACATGCAAGCAATAGCAAGGATCCTAGTGTGCTTGGAGTTAAGTGACCCAGGAGGAAAGCAGGAGATGAAAACAGAGGAAATAGAGGGCAGACTATGTAGGACTTTGTAGGCCATGGTATAGACTGAGCAAGGAAATGAGAAGCCATTAGAAAACTGTATGGAGTAGAGTGATATGATCAATCATATGTATTAAAAAAAAACAGCAAAAAAACTCCTCTGACTCAAACTGAAAGTAGATTGCAGGTAGATGAGGGTAGAACCAGGAAGACCACATTGATGTCTAATACAAAGATCCATAGCAAAGATAATGGTACTTCAGGACAGGGTATCTGGTGGTTAGATTCTGGATATGGTCTGAAGGCAAAGCTAGCATGATTTGGTTGGATACACTTGGGCCTCTGATGAGGCAGGTGCAGAAGGTCTATATAGGACTCCTATTCTCAGGAATGGGAGAACAAAGCAGGGCTTCGGGGTCTGAGAGATGCCAGGGAGAGGGAACTAACTTTTACTGATTATTTGCTATATGCATGATACTATGTCAAGGAGATAGACACATTGATATAGATATAATAGCTATATTTGCTTTTAATACCTACAGTAAATGTGACAGTATTATAATTCTCTTTTATGAATGAGGAATCAGATGCTTCCCTAAGGTCTCAAACTGACCAGAAGTAGACATACCTGACATTCAAATTCAGCTTTCAGCTGAATTTCACTTCCAAATCCAGAAAGCCTGTATATTTTCAGACGCTTGGAAACTAGAGCAAAATATAAAGGAACACAGAGGAGTGTGCAGGGACTGTGCTTGTGCAGTCAGACAGCATTATTGCCATTCTCTGAATGAGAGCAGCATGGATTGAAAGGAAGTGGGTAAAGACAGGGTCTCCTGGGTCCATAGTGAGATATTGCAGGTTGGGTGTGATTTGCTGTGAAGGACGACCTGAGACATTAAAGTCGGATGCTCAGCATGGTCAATTTAACAGGAAGTAACTTAATTCTAAATCCCACTGAGGTTGGAGCATAGAAGCATTGAAGCAATTTCTAATCTTAGTCAAGATTAACTCACTGAAGCAAAGGAAGGAAGAATCAGTACAACCAATTGTGGGAATCTGGAGTAAGCAAGAAGAGATGAGAGGCCTGATGATTAGAGCATCATCCTACAGTTGAGGAAATTTAGACTCAGAGAGATGAGTGATTTGCTCAAGAACATGCAGGTTGCAGAGAGGGTCCACATCCAGGTCCCATGCCTTACTTACCCTGGAGCTTCACCCACCATGCTCAAGGTCGTCTCCTGGTAGCCACTGGCCCTTTCTAATCATTATATGTCAATTCCTGGGGTTTTCACTTTTTTTTTTCCTTTAAGTACTCTTAAGACTCATGAATAATCTGGCAAAGGAGTTGTTAAGCAAAGATTTGATCATGGCCATCTTGGCATTTGGAAGGAGGGATAAAAACAAAACAAAACAAAAGAAAGCCCATGTCAATAGCATCAACATATTTTAAATGATATTGGATGGTCCTGGGCCATTTAAGAACTTGTTTTTAATTACTCTGTACCATAAATTCCTCATTGGTACACTGGAAATAATAATGATATCCCCTTTATAGGTGTTTTGGCAATAAAATGAGATAATGCTTGTCAACTACTTAGCTCAGTGCCCAGCTGAGTGGTTAACGTCTGGTTTACAGGTCAGGACTCAAAAATATTAGTGATTATTTCTTATTAGAGAAGGGGAAGATGATTTATTTCAATATCTAATGCCATTTTTGGGGTAACATGACAGTCTGTTCTATCTATATGTGTGTCTTGTTTTATGTTTTTTTTTTGGAGAGGTTTTCGCTATAGGGTGCGTGCCCTCGCCAGACAGAGACAGACAGAGAGACAGAAAGCGAGAAATCACCCCCCAGAGGGGATAGTCACACCGCAATCCCTTCTCCTCCATTCTCCTCTCGGGATCTTGGGCATGCACGCACACGCGCCCGGCATGAGTTTTAAGCCACCGGATCCGGGACGCGAACCTCGGTCAACTACGTGGGAGTCCAGCGATATAGCCATTACGCTAACTGCTGGTTCCCTTATTTTATGTTTTGTAATATGTATGTTTTGGACCATTAGGCTCTACTAACTGGATTTCCCGGGGTTTAGTTTAAACATTGTCATCCAAGTTAATGTGACTCTGGCCATTCTTATTGACACCAAGCATGATGACAACCTTGTACGGTGCACTACCAAAATAAGGTTATTATTTTCTCCAGGCTACTTCTAGTGAATGGCATCATCTTGATTTTAAAAAACCAGTGTAGGAAAAAATGTTATCATTCTAAGCAGGAAGTTAGGAGCAATTTTTAGGGTGGTGATCTAGACAACATTTTAAGAAGCCAAACCGGAGTAGCCTACAGATACATTTAACTTGACCCTTTTCTTCCCAGGAGCATCCTGATTTTTCAGTTATGAAACCATTTGGACTCCTCTCATAGACTTTATTCTGAACTTAAATCATGTGGAGGACTTTCTTTCTTGTTCACAGGAGGAAAGAGGCTGACTGTCTTCATGCAAATTAGTCTGCTTTTGTTGAAAAACTTCAGGGAACTCATCTAAGAAATGTAGATGCACAGTAAGAAATGCAGTGCATCTTACTGTTCTTTCAGCTGATTGTTTCCCACAATATACGATACTTTAAAAAAAAAAAAAGTGTTTCATCACAATGCCAAAACTCCAGCAATGTCTTTGACTGCCTTCAGGGGTGGTATATCTATTCTTTGCCACATTATTTTCACATGATTTTTCACATAGCCAGAAAATGTGTAAATGAATTCAGAAAGATAGGACTGATGTACTAAATTTAGACCAGTAATTATAGTCATTGGAGTTTTGAGCTGCTTTTTTGCTCCTCTATAATTTCTAATATATAAAAAGATATACTAACTAGGGATTGTATAAAAATAATATGTTAATAATGAGTAAAGGTTGTTTTGACAATGTCTTACACTTCAGAAATATATCTCATTATTCTGACTATATTAATTGAGGTTTCTTTTTTTTCCTTCCATGCTTCAGTGACAATTTCAACAAGCACCTTCTTTGATGGCTTACTGGTGACAGGACTGTACACATCTACAAGTGTTCAGGCTTCACAGAGTATTGGCGGATCCAATGCTTTTGGATTTGGTAAGCTTTACTGATTTAAGAAACCCGTAATTGTGATAGTTTATACAGAAATAGTTCTTATGTTTTGGGGAATATCTGTTTCAAAAGTATTAGACATTAATTTTTTCAGAGAAAATAATCTGAAGTAATTTTTAGGTGTTTGCTTGAAGCTGGGTGTTTAATATTTCAAAAAGAAATTGGGAGTGATTTTAATGTGTTTGCTTGAAGCTGGGTGGATTGAAATGAGTCATGTAGAAGTGCAGATAATCATGAGATTGGTGTTACGATCTTGCTATCCCTCTCTCCATTTACTGACACTGCCATGCTAGGTCCTGTGTGGTTCATGTAAATTTCTGTGTTCTGTCACATAGCCAGAATATGACATTCATTCAGTCACTCAGTAACCTGTTCTCATAGACAGTTCTTAAAATCCTGGGACATGCCGATGGCATAATGGTTACATTGCTGGACTCCCACAGAATCAACTGGAAAAGGGTATGACAGAAACTAGACTTAGTTTTGAGTAAAGTGGGATGTGAGTAGGAAAGGCTTTACTTGGGAAATTGTTTTTGAGCTGAGATCTAAAGGGATAGTAATTATTGATTAAAGGTGGGGCACTGCCTACCAGAAGACAACAGGTACAAAGTCCTTGGGTGGGAAGAGGCTGGCTATGTTGTAGAGCTGAAAGAAAACTTTGGAGTGGCCAGGCCCAGAAACAAAAGAGAAAGTGGTAAGTCTGGATAGGTGTCCAGAACTAGACTATCCTGCAAACTTAAGCCTGCTGCTTCTACTTGCGGACAGTGTAATTAGAGGAAGAGGCTGAAGAAGGAAGTTTATTTCTGCAGTCAGGCCGGGTTTTTATCTTAAGAAAAGGGCAACCCTTTGAAGGTTTTAGGTTGAAGAGAAACTTGACCAGACTTTAATTTTAAAAGAAATCACTCTGAGGTCAGTGTGGAGAACAAACTGTAGGGCTCAGGAGTGGATGCAGAAAGACTGTTCTGTTAGTTAAAGATTCTGTTACGACAGGGTGTGCAAGCAGTCAGATGCAGGCTGGTCTTGGCAACAAGAAGGAGCTGAATGTTGTAGGGAAGAAGTTTGAGTTGTTAAGTTTTGGGGACCTGCTTGTAGATCCAGTCCCCATATCTCGTTAGTCGTGTGCTTCAGTTAAATTGCTTAACCTCTCTAAGCTTAATTTCCTCACCTATGAAGTGGCGATGATAATGGTACCTTTCCTTTTAAGACTTGGATATCCCTGAGGATTAAAGGAGAGGATTTATATAAAGCTTTTAGCACATAGAAAGCATTCAATAAAATTAGCTTTCCAAAATTACACATCTTGGTAACTGAAGAAGCCGACTTTCTTAGTCTAGTACTTACATACTTCCTGAGAAGGGTGGAGGTTCAAAACTCAGTTCTCAATTTAATTAATCTGGAATATGGTAGGTTCAGATGCTTTCAGAGGACTTGGCTGAATTAAGTAACTACCATTTGTCAATTTCAGGGCTTTAAGCCCGGAAAATCATTGAAGATCATTCACAAGTGTATTGTAAACACGTTGGGAAAGAATGCTTACATAAAACGTATGTATCATATTGCCTCAGGTTTTAGCTGGTAAGAAGAACAAAATAAAACAAAACAAAGAATGAAATTGTTATAAATTATTTAAGAAATCCAGACTTCAAGACATTTACTGTGGTAACTCTGAAAGCTGTACAAAGCCAGTTTTACTTGAATTGTATTTTGATTAATTTGAGTTGCATTCAGCTTCCCTTTCTTTATCAACCCTGTATTACTGGCTTCTGAACATGGGCAGAGTCCACTGACGATAGTTTGAAGTGCATAAACAAATACTCAGAAATCCCATTAGACCCTTGACTTTTTTATAGGATATGAGTTTTATATGAGCAGGTAGATTTGTGAGATCTTTTTAAGTTCTTGTAATATACAAATTTATGTATATTTATGTAAAGTGGTAAATAATTTAAAGAGCAAAAATTTAAAATATGCCCAAATATTGTTAAATACTGTTAATCTTCACAAATAGTGTTTTGAATGGAAGGCAGGAGATAAAATATCTTTTTAGACAAAATTGTCACTTTTGGGAAAAAAACAATTTTGGAGGGAACCAGCAGATGGCGTAATGGTTAGATCGCTGGACTCCCATGTAGTCTACTGCAGTTCGAGTCTCAGACCCAGGGATTTAAAACACACACAGGCATGCATGTGTGCATGTGTGCCTAAAATCCCGAGAGGAGAATGGAGAAGAAGGGATTATGGTGTGGCTATCCCCCCAGGGAATAATTTCTCACTTTCTGTCTCTCTAGCTAATGCACGCACCGCACCGTATAGCAAAAATCTCTCTTAAAAACAAAAACAATTTTTTTGGTATTCGATTTAAGTTTAGCATGTTCTTTACAATTTCAAAGCAAAATGATAAATATTTAATTTGTTTAGGAAAGTAGAGGTGGTGGAATTTAAAAGAATTGTTGCTATTTGGAAGCTTAGTAGTTAGGGTAGGATCAGGCTGAAGTAACATAGCATTCTTTGATTTAGAACAAAAGGATTATTGAATACATAATCTATGATTAGTCTCTGACTTTTTTGATGGAATGTTAGGCAAACATGGTTTATTTGGCATTTCCCCAATATATCACAGTAGTGTGTGCTGTGTGTAACCAGCTGTGACAAATAAAGCAAAATAGAACCTTATAGTTGCGTTTAAATAGTACTTCTGAAAGTTTTACCCTACTTAGAATTCACTTAATTTTGCTAATTACACTGAAGTTAGAGACACTTTTAAATATAAAATATGTATATTATAAGCCAAAATAAGGTTATACTTATTCTTAAGATAGTGTTGTAGAAATATAATCCCACTAATGTAACAACAGCCTTTTATGCAAGACCAGAATTCTTTAAAATGCATGCTTCACTGACCAAAAATAGACAAATACCTAATAGCCAGCAATACATTAAAACAATAGCTGTACAAAAGATGACTGTTCACCAGCAATGCCTGATCTGAAATACCTCATTTTGCTTGTCAATATAAGAAAACATGCAGCCCTGGGGAAGTGTGATGTTTAATTATGGATATCTCTTTGTGCATCCCAGAAAAAAAAAATGGTTCCCTCTTGTCTTTGGCTTTGAATTCCAGCTCAATCATGTAAATCTTCAAGGCTCATTGTGGTCGTTCAATGAAAGGCTATTTGAATATCCTTTCATAGAAAATTGTTCTTTTTCCAGGGGCTGAAATGCATTTTACTCATATTTAGTATTCTGGCTCTCAAAGCTACAGATTTTACTCAATTTTTGGTATTCTAGTTCTAAAACCTGAGAATTTGGTGTGCAGGTCTAATGAATAGCATTCACAATTAAAATTGTTAGACCTTATATAAATTAAACCACTGTTCTTTGCACTTTCTACATAATCTCGCTCAGCTACTACACCCACAATTAAACGTTTTTCACTTAAATGTTATAATACCTTACTCAGAATGATCTTGTTAAATTTATCTGTCTCTTCATGAAGAAATGCAAAAACAAATCTAGTAGAGGAATGAAACTAGACTCCCATTTCTCACAATACACAAAAATAAGTCAGGCACAGAAAGACAAGTAACACATGAAAAAATTTGATCTCATAGAAGTGGAGGGCAAAATCGTGGTTACCAGAAGCTGGAAAGAGTAGTGGGAGTAGATAGGAAGAAATTGGTTAACAGATGCAAAATTATAGTTAAAAAGAATAAATTATAGATTTCGACAGCATAGTGGCATGACTGTAGTTAGTAATACATGCTGTTTTTTTTTTTTTTTTTTTGAGAGGCATGCTGTTTTTTTTTTTTTTTTTTGAGAGGTTTTTGCTACAAGGCTCCAGAAAGACAGAGAGAGACAGAAAGCAAGAAATCATCCCCCAGGGGGGATGGGCACACTGCAGTCCCTTCTCCTCCATTCTCCTCTCGGGATCTTGGGCACGTACGCACATGTGCCCAGTGTGAGTTTAAGCCACCGGGTCTGGGACTCAAACCATGGTTGACTCCATGGGAGTTCAGTGACATAGCCATCATGCTAACTGCTGGCCCCAATAATATATACTTTAAGATAGCTAGAAGAGAGGATATTGAATGGTTCCAACACAGAGAAATGATAAATGTTTGAGGTGATATGCATGCTAATTACCTTTATCATTATACATTGTATTCCTATGTTAGGCTATCATACTGTACCTCATAAATATGTACAATTGCTATGTGCTAAATGATTTTTTAAAGAAATTAATTAATTAATTAATTAATTTTTTATTTGACCAGAAATTGATAGACAGGAGAAGTGAGAAAGCAAGTCACCGAATCCTTGAACTACAGTCTGCCTTGTGGGTGTCCAGCATCCCAATTACCACATCACCCACTGGTCCCCATGTCAATTAATTTAAAAATACAATTTAAAAATACTTGAGAAATTTAAAAACATGAGGATTTTGGAGTATGGTATATGATTTAGAATTAACAAGAGTCTAAGTTAATTAAATGAATTAGTCAATGGTATAAATTGAAGAGTTCACAAGAGATGAAATTGCCATTAATTTTTCCTATTTGCAGCATAGTCCCCTAAATTTGGTTTTTATTTATTCTATTTGGGTATTCTAGTGTTACCTTCATTAAGAAATCATTTAATCTGGTTTGTATTTGCATATGACAAAGAATTCAGGATCATTTCCCAATTTCTAAATAACTTCCAAAGAATCACGTACCTGAATAGTGGATGTGATCAATATAAAGCTTTTGAATTAATCATTCAACAAATTGGGAAAGCAAATGTTCATGGTTTTGAGATTTGGGCCAAGGTAGAGGAATTAGTAGGGAA